>NC_056746.1:587019112-587319112 GCF_019279795.1 Protopterus annectens
ATGTGACACTAAGCCTAGAGGTGCAGAGATTCCTGGATTTTGTAAACCCAAACTCCCGGAACCAGATTTTCAGTACATCGACCAAGGGTGTAACCATACTGGAACTGGTCCTCACTAATATGGGAGAGTGCTGCATACACCCTAGTGTAATGTCTTCTCTGGTAAGGTCAGATCATAAAATGGTCCCCTTTGAAGTGAAAATAAAACCTAGACCCCATCTAGCCCTGGAATGTTCAAGAACTACTGTAAGGCTAACTTCATAATATTAAGTGATAACCTGGCAAAATTTCAGACCTCCATAATCTCTGAGAACACTGCTGCCTATGTGGAACTGTTCAAAGAAACTGTATAGAAGCATGTTAATAGCTGCATAAAGGCAGCTGTACCTACCAGGAGGAAGTACAGAACTAACTCAAAAAACAAGTCACCCTGTTGGAATCATAACATCAACAGACTGTAGGAAGAAAGTATTGGCAAAATTTAGGAGGTGCAGCACCCAGCAGGGTAAAAGCAGTATCATCAAACTAAACAAACAACTCAGAGCACAAATAAAGTCTAACAAAGCCAAATTTAAGGTAAATTTGGCCTTCCAGACAAAGGACATCCACAAGGCATTCATTAGTTATGTCCGCAATCTCAAAGACAATACACATTGTTAATGGAGTCACCTATACTGAGCCAGAATATATAGTAAATGCACTGGCCAATAAATTAATCTCAAACTTTACCCCTCTTTCTCCCTCAACTTTCACTCAGGAAATAACATGAAGTATACCTCCCCTGCTATAAAAGGGGAACAGATCCTTAATGCTTTCTCTAAGGCCAAGAACACTGCATCAATTGGCCCAGACAATATCCCAGGATGCCTTCCAAATAGCATTAAATATGATCTATCAGGCCATCTGAAATTGTTATTTACCTGTAGTCTCCAAACAGGCCTCATGAATGGAGAAGCAACAGCCATCCCTTTGCAGAAAGGTGGGCCATCTACAGACCCTGGAAACTATAGACCCATAAGTCTCACTAGTCGCATATGCAAAGCCATGGAAATAATTATGATGGAAATGATTGATAATGGCATAGATGATCGATAATCACATAGGAAACCTCCAGACACTGGACCCAACCCAATTTGGTTTCATTAAGTGCAAGTCATGTCTACTCAACCTGGTGGACTTCTTTGAGAAGGTCACCAAAGCAATGGATGAGGGCAAAATGGTTTACACTGCCTACCTTGACCTGGCCAAGGCATTTGACACAATACCCCACTCAGGCATTGTTGAGAAACTTAAGATGCTAGGTGTAAACTCTTGTGCCACCCAGTGGATAGCCAGCTGGTTCACAGACAGGACCCAGGAAGTCAGAACTGAGGAGTCCACCATTACAAAGAGGCCAGTTGCAAGCAGAGTCTCTCAGGGATCGGTCCTGAGACTGCGCCTTTTTGTCATTTATGACACATTTGGATGACATAGTGGTGCAGCGGTAGCATTGTCACCTCACAGCAAGAGGTTTTCCAGTTCAATTCTCATCTGGGGTGCCTCCTGTGTGGAGTCTGCATGTCCTCCATGCATTCATGTGGCTTTCCTCCAGGTGCTCTTGTTTCCTCCCATGTTATAAAGACGTGTCTGGAGCATTTCTCCCCAGGCCTCTGCTGAAAATTGGCTTCATTCCAATTCAAACTTCCCCAGCAAACACATTTTAAATAAATTTACTTCTCTGAAGTAAAGGCCAATATCAGTGGCCTCTGGCTGACTAAAATTGCAGATGATTGCAAGTTAGGAGCTGTCACTGAATCCTCCACCAACATAAATGTTCTCCAGGAAGGACTGACAGAAACAAGCAACTGGTATCAGAGCCATTGACTAAAACTAAATGCCAAGAAATGCATGATAGTATCCTTCAGGAAGTCATCCACCTCTGGTAACTATAATATTGACAACACACCTCTAAGAGTTGACCCAGTAGTCAAGGACTTGGGGACACATAAACAGCAATCTAGCCTTTGACCATCACATGTCTACAGCAGTCAGGAAATCATTTTATTTTGTGCAACTCATAAACAAAAGTATGGCACCTAAGTCCAAGGAAGTCACTATTCCACTGTATTCATCATTCATCAGAGGGGAGATCTATGCCTGGCATACTAGGAATTGTCAGACCTCAATAAACAGTACTAGAATTACCCATTCTAAAGACTTAACCTTGTCTGTGATATAAATAGGACCTGCTGGAGGGACAAGTCTGTATCCTGGAGACTACCCCATCTCTGGAACAAGCTCCCCATCCATGTGAAGCAGAGTTCCTCCCTAACCTAATTCAAGTGTAATTTGGACAATTAGATGGCAACAGGAAATGTATCCCAGGTTTGGCACCTACGTCTCTAATGGACACAGACAGCCTGTAAATGGTTCATCTCCAAGGCACCTGCTTGTAAATGTTTAATTTCCAAAGCCCCTGGTTACGCTTTTCAAGGGTGCAGAGATTTGGGATACATGGCTAGGCTTAAAAAAGCCCTTGTGGTCATTAGTTTAGTAAACACCTATGAATCTATGAACCTATTGACAGTATGTCCTCCATTTATAGGAATCCGACCTTCCCCAATTCCTTTTTACATTTTACTAGTTCTCATACTATGTGTCAAAAGAATTAGGTTAAGGCCCAGTTTGTTAAATTGGTATCAGAGGACTCAGCATTTTTAGCTTAATGGGATATACTTAGTAATCAGTTCAGTGACAGGGCTTACCCTAAGTGGCTTACTGATGAGGTGAAGGAAATGGTTATTGAGTGTTGGAATACTAAATATGCCCCAAATCTTTCCCAAAATCAGGATATTGTGGATTTGTGTGTTACACCTCCCACTAGTCCTTCTGGGGTTGAGCATGACTTTGTGAGGGCTATGATTATTCCCTATGGTCAGCGCAGTGCAAAAGTTAGAGAGATTGTTAACAGAAACAGGAATTTAATTTTTAAATGTTTTGGCATCACTGCCTGTTTTGGGGGACCCCTTTTTTTTTCTTATAGGAAAGGTCAAAGTATTAAAATTATTTTGGAAAAAAAATTATAGTAACAGTAATGTTTATGGTATAAGTAAATGTGGTGCCTTCTCCCAATGCCATTTAATTTGGGATGGATTGTCTCTGAATTTGGCATCTTATCCTACTGGTATTAGGAATAATGGGAAACAAAACTGTGATACATAGCCTGATGTCTTTCCTGTTCATCCTTTTACACGGGGAAGACTGAGAGACTGCTTTGGAGCAGGATTTATGAACATGTTTATGCTATTAAGAAAGAAGACTGTAGTAATTCCTTAGCATACCACTCCCTCCAATATAGTGATTTGAAGAAATTTGTATTTTATATTGTTGAAAAGGTACCTAGATTAGACAGAGGTGGCCCTTGGGAGGCCCAGTTAGAATCAAGGAAATTATACTGGCAAATTAAACTTAATGCCACACAGACCCCACATTTGAATGATAAGGTCTCCTTAAATAGTATTTTGTCACTGAGGGCTAGTAGAATTTGAAAGTATTTTGGCATTCACGTGTGTGTGTGTGTGTGTGTGTGTGTGTGTGTGTGTGTGTGTGTGTGTGTGTGTGTGTGTGTGTATAAATACACATACGTATATTTATTGTTGTTGTCCAGTTTTATTTCTTCACACGAAGTAAATGATGAAGAATTTATTAAGATGTTGATGGATTTTAAAACTTGATGGATTTTTTACATATATAAATTTTTAAGTTCCTGTGATTTTTAGAAACACTGATTAGAAGGTTAATTTCATTGCTGAATGACTGAGCATGTGATTCATGTTATACATAAAGGTCTACTGGATGGTTGTTTTGTGATTCTGAAGAGGTTCATAGCTGGAATGAACAAAAACTATAAAAAAATCACATTTAAACTTTTTGATTCTGATTGACTTGTCGAGAAGTGGTTTGGTTGCTATGCAAACACAAGCTACAATACTTATAATGGAATCTCAGCAAAATGGTTGTGGTAAATATTTGTCACCTGGGAAGCATACAAATGGGCTGTCACAAAGGACAGCTATACCAGCCTCATCTTTCTGAGTCCTATCTGCAGCAACAATATTAAATGAGAGAAATGTATTACATTCAGGCAATTTTAACCAAGTCTGTAATAACTACAATATCATTTTGATACTAGAGTATACATGATTGTATTATGTCTGTCACAATGCTCAAAATCCTGTTATGCACATTTAATCTTGATGCAATGAGCATTTATTCGGTCACTTTTGGGGGAGCATTTAAAATTCAGTTTCTCATGGGGTCAGGGACAGGGTAGAAATCAGAAAGAATCAGGGAGATGGAATGAGAAAACTGGACAACAATAAATGTATACTTGGCAGCCTAAATATAGAACTTTTTTTCCTGCAAGGATTTATTAATTAATAAGACAATATATTTCTCCATATTCTGTTTCCAAAGAAATTTATGGCATATGTGGTGTATGGATTTGCTTCTGGTGGATATTTTGGGTAATGGTAGAACTCTATTCCTTTTACTGAGGACTGGAAACTCCCTGATGTAGGCAGAATCATGCTTGAGTTGAATAATGGTTTGGGCACATAGAAGCTTCCCTTGAATCTTCAGAAGCTGACCAGATCTTATACCCAGTGCAGGATATAACCCATATAGCTAAGGCTACTGCCACAGTGATCAGTTTGATGAATATGTCAAGTTTTGTCTTATTGTTTTTTTTCCCCCTGGGAAACTCCCTAGTAAAAGACTGATCCAAAGCAAGCATAGTATCCTTAGTCTCAGGTTCCCTTTCTCAGCTATGCAGTAAAGCTTCACTCCCCCCAAGACCTACAAGACTAGATTTCCTTTGCCTGCTGAGAGCAATTCTGCAGGAACAGAGGACATGTCTATCCCCAAGTCCTTAGTGGCTCTACACCCTACACCAGAGGGACTGGAGAAAATATTAAGCAGTCCAACTAACCAAATCTAGCCACAGTAGATGCACAACTTGGAGGCAGCCTGGCACTCAAAGACTTCTTGGCAGATAGCTTAGGCTACTTCAGAAGTGATCTAATGTTGAACATCAATACTTTTCAAAGCATATTGACCTGGAAGAAAAAGAACAGGCACACATTGTTGAGACAAACTGTATCCTTGATTTTTGAAATTATTTTTTTCATTAGGGGGGCTGTTCGTCCATAGAATGGACTACCAGAATGTGTGGTGGTGAGCGAGATTCCTGAGAACAGGGCATGTAACAGGTAGAGATAAGGTAAGGGGAAAGGAAAGAAAATGAAAGTTTGGGGGGAGATAGAATGATATATACACATAAAGGGTAGACTAGACGGGCCAAATGTTTCACTGGCCTGTCAAATAAATGTAATGTGGCAGTGAAAGTCTTATACCAGGCTTTTAATATGATAGCTATCAAGACATTTAAATTCTGGCAATACACTAACACTGATGGCAAAGTTGCACTTAAATACAACTTTTAGATGTTATGTATTTATCAAAGTCTTCGTGATTTATGTGGATGCATATGAGATACCTAGCAAAAGCAACACTATTAAGGTACTAAGGTGCTGACTTTGTCTCCCACAACACCAGAAAACACTGAAATCACATGCCTCAAATACTCTGTGAGACAGACTCTTTCACCACATCACCAAAAACTCTGTTGACTGTATCACTGAAGTTACATGTGAAAAGACTAAGGCAAGAGATGAAGTATCCCAAGTCCCCCTGGCTAATTTTAATCAACTATAGTTTCACAGAAAAAAATTAAAAACTGAAAAAAATAGCTGATAACGTTTTTCTCCAGACTCTTTGTAATCTCAGTATTTCCAATGTTGCCATGTTACTTTATTAAAGCAAAGTGGGTTTCCAACATGTAAATCCTTTGGAAATCCTATCTTACTGCCAGCACCTTTATTTATTTTGGTAGCAGGTTACATTCAATGTAAGATATAGCATCTCCTTGCTTTTGGAGAGGGTGAGGCATTTTAGCAAAAATCAACTACTGGGTTTGAGTAACACTGGGTTTACCCATAGCTGACATGGACTGATCATGATGGCAAAACCAAGTGATCAAATCATAAAGTCAACCATTTGCACCCAAATACAAGAGTGGATTGTTGCTGTTACACAATGCCATTATTAAAAGAAAATTATAAATTGTTAAATAACAGCACTGTATCTGCAAACTCCTTTGCTGAGTAGTCCTTTTCCACCATCTTCGCTGACTGTGGATACCTTCCTTGTTTACTGCACATGCAATAGACACGTATAAGCTCATTATGTATGATATAATATGTGCCACATTTTTTTGGGGGGGGGGGGACTAAGGATATGCATGCAATGTGAAGAGGCCTGTAGATCCTTACCATTTCAACACTGAGCAAACAGTATTTTTTTAAAAGCTTTTGCAAATTTTTTTGACAATATTTGGGGACAGTAGAAATTTGTTGCTGGTCAGGTTTTTATTCACTTGGCAGACTGAAGCACATAGTGGCTGCAAGTTTTGTTTGCGATAGCTACAGCTATCCATACTTATTCCAGTAATTGTCCATTTAAAAAGGAACCCTCTCCAAACTGACACCTGACTTTGTGCTATGTGCTACTTAGGTAGCACATGTTACTGCATGCCATAAACCATCATTGATTATACAAGAGTTTCTCAAAGTTAAACAATTTAAAAAAGGCAAGCTTCATGCCAGTTTACTAACAACTTCCTTCAAACCAACAATCAGTATTTGCAGAAACATTAAAATAATAAAAAAATAAAGTATCTCAGTGGCTTTAGATAAGACACTCCTTTCCTTCGTTAAAGAAGGCTGCAGCAAAAGCAAAATGGCCCGAGAGATGTGAAATAAGTAGTGATAATAAGCTGCTTTGGCAACACGGTTTAGAGACTGCTGTCAGGCACATGTACATAAGGCATGACTGTGATATTGATCATTCCCAAGTGGCCAGAACTCCTGGCTAACAAATCAGAACTGACAACAGATGAGGCTTTAAGAACTAGATACCCATGGGCACAGAGTATAAAGAGAGTAGGCAAAACTATAATGCAAGGTTAATTAAACCAATAATGAATAGTGCGAAAATGGAAAAACCAAGTTGCAGATTCATCGCTGTTGTGTCTGATCCCCATAAGTCCCAGCTGTCAGTGCTTACTTCTGTGCCTCCTCTCCTAATGGCTGACCCTTCCATAACCTTTCCATAGATGCCCAACAGCTGCTTCAAACTTGTATGAAAGGATTAATATAAAATCAAACTTCTTTCCTGTATAAAGTAATGGTTACAGTTCATATGGCTTGTATGATATAGTGTTTTTTTTCATATACCATGAACATTTCAGTATTTGTTGTAGACATATATGAAAGAACATGGGTCAAACAAGACAATAAATATCCTGAGTGAAATATTACATAAAAGTTAGGCTGACTCTACACATAAATGTGTCCATATTATGTTCCGATAAAGTCCACACTACAGTGTTACAGCGGGACTTGCCTGTAGCCTTTTGCCTGAAATGTCTCTGAACCATGTCAAATATGAGCCTCAAGTTCATCCTTAACTGCTAATACTAATGTAAGGCAGTGGGCTACAGGATGCAATACAAATGTGAACAGCAAAGAGCATGACTTGTGTTCACTATTAAGGCAATAGCAGTGTCAGCAAAGAGCATGCCTTGTGTTCACTATTAAGGCAGTAGCAGTGTCAGCAAAGAGCATGCCTTGTGTTCACTATTAAGGCAGTAGCAGTGTCAGCAAAGAGCATGCCTTATGTTCACTATTAAGGCAGTAGCAGTGTCAGCAAAGAGCATGCCTTGTGTTCACTATTAAGGCAGTAGCAGTGTCAGCAAAGAGCATGTCTTATGTTCACTATTAAGGCAGTAGCAGTGTCAGCAAAGAGCATGCCTTATGTTCACTATTAAGGCAGTAGCAGTGTCAGCAAAGAGCATGCCGTGTGTTCACTATTAAGGCAGTAGCAGTGTCAGCAAAGAGCATGCCTTGTGTTCACTATTAAGGTAGTAGCAGTGTCAGAAAAAAGCATGCCTTGTGTTCACTATTAAGGCAGTAGCAGTGTCAGCAAAGAGCATGCCTTGTGTTCACTATTAAGGCAGTAGCAGTGTCAGCAAAGAGCATGCCTTGCGTTCACTATTAAGGCCATAGCAGTGTCAGCAAAGAGCATGCCTTGTGTTCACTATTAAGGCAGTAGCAGTGTCAGCAAAGAGCATGCCTTGTGTTCACTATTAAGGCAGTAGCAGTGTCAGCAAAGAGCATGCCTTGTGTTCACTATTAAGGCAGTAGCAGTGTCAGCAAAGAGCATGCCTTGTGTTCACTATTAAGGCAGTAGCAGTGTCAGCAAAGAGCATGCCTTGTGTTCACTATTAAGGCAGTAGCAGTGTCAGCAAAGAGCATGCCTTGTGTTCACTATTAAGGCAGTAGCAGTGTCAGCAAAGAGCATGCCTTGTGTTCACTATTAAGGCAGTAGCAGTGTCAGCAAAGAGCATGCCTTGTGTTCACTATTAAGGCAGTAGCAGTGTCAGCAAAGAGCATGCCTTGTGTTCACTATTAAGGCAGTAGCAGTGTCAGCAAAGAGCATGCCTTGTGTTCACTATTAAGGCAGTAGCAGTGTCAGCAAAGAGCATGCCGTGTGTTCACTATTAAGGCAGTAGTAGTGTCAGCAAAGAGCATGCCTTGTGTTTACTATTAAGGCAGTAGCAGTGTTTTTATGTTGCTCATTTCCTCGTGTCATTCCCAGATGAGTAGAAACAATGCAACTATGTTTAAAATAAATGAAGTGCGATCATGATTGACACAGTATGTATACTTACAATGAAAATTCCTTGTGAAGTGCAGGTAGGTTTATCTGCTAAATGATCAAGAAATTATCCTATTAAGTGTTCATTTAAAAGCCCACTTGACCTCTTCTAACAATGACAAAGGAAACTGGTAATCATTGCTGAGGGCCTATGGTGACCCAAAAACTAAAGACACAAGTCCATCTTAATGAATGTCTAGCATCATATGAATAAAACTAAGAAAAAAATGCAGCATAAGAATATGTAAAACAAGCCTGGAGGAAACAATAACAAAAAGAAATGTCAGGATTTTTTTTAATGAAGGGGGTATTTACATAAAGTTGATTGTCTGTGGAATTATCAGGAATCCAAGCAGCGGTACATTGTACTTGGTGCAGCTTGACATGGATAATAACTGGATCACTGATAGAACACATATAGTCAAAACAGAGGAATCCACCTCCAACAGCAGACCTGTAACCAGTGGTGTTCACCAGGGATCAGTCCTGGGACCTCAACTGTTGGGAATCTGTTTCGCTGAA
This sequence comes from Protopterus annectens, assembly GCF_019279795.1. Classification (NCBI taxonomy): domain Eukaryota; kingdom Metazoa; phylum Chordata; order Ceratodontiformes; family Protopteridae; genus Protopterus; species Protopterus annectens. The sequence continues at coordinate 587,028,451 of NC_056746.1, forward strand.
GTGCAAGCAAAAACTAAAGATCTGTGGCTGACAAAGTTTGCTGATGACTGCAAACTGAGAGCGGTCATAGAATCTCCAAATTATGTCAGCGTCCTACAAGAGGGTCTTACACAAACAAACAATTGGTGCCAAAGTCATGGCCTTAAACACAATGCAAAATAATGTGTTATCATCCCTTTTGGTAAGGGTGATGTTCCTGCTAACTACCACATCAATAGTAGCACCTTAAGTATACACGCAGGGATGAGAGACCTGGGCATCGCATTGATAGCAACCTTGCCTTTGGCCACCATGTCTCCACATTGGTAACAAGGGCATTCTATGTTGCTCATCTCATAAGTAAGGGCATTGCCTCCAGAAAAAAAGAAGTTATAGGCTCATTGTACTCTTCTCTGATCAGGCCAATAATTGAGTACAATGCCCCTTTTGGTATGTACCTTTCCAAGCACCTGCAGCAATTGAAGAAACCACAAAGGTTCCTCAGAATAAAAATTCAAGGTCTTTAGCATCTATTCTCTGTGGATTGTCTGAAATCACTGTCACTCTATTCTGTTTCATACAGACTACTCAGAGTCAATCTCTGCCTTGCATACAAGGCGATCTCTGACCCTGCTTTATTAGAAATGCTGCATCTCCATAAGTCAAACAGTACAAGGATTACTTGCTCTAAAGACCTTAACCTGGAATGTGGCATTAATAGAACCTGATGGAGGGGCAGATTTGCCTCCCAGAGGTTACCACACCTTTGGAACAGACTCCTACTTCATGTCAAACAGAGCAACTCATTGGCCCTCTTCAAACGCAATCTGAATGATTGGATGGGTAACCATAAATTCACCCTGGGGATTCTATCTGTGTCCCTCTTGGACAGGGACAATAGGTGCTGATCATGGAAATAAGAGTAGAACTTGTCTAGGCTTGTAAGGGACCTAGAGCCATTAGCCTAATAACGTCCTATGATCCTATGTAGGGATGTGCTATTAAAGGTGGCAGCTTAAATGGGTAAACTGAATGCATCTATCACTATTCGGTTAGCAACAGCATATTCATACTTACAAACGTTTACAGCACTAATGCAGAATTCATATAGGAAGCAATGCTGTCTTGTTACAAAGTACAAAATCCTACCTACACATCATGTAGATGAAATACTTGGTTTGCACTGCAAGATTTGATCAAAGAAATTCAGTCCTCTCACATGAAAATCTAATATAGTGAGCAAGTCAGTTCATGGTTAATCAAGTTAAATCACTGCTTGTATAAATCAGCTTAATGGCTATAAGCCAGCCTTTTATAAATTTAGAGAAATAAGTTTTGTACCTTTGAAATGTAGTGTCCCTGAAATGAGGCAGCAACAATTGTTGTATTACAATATAACAATCCAGAAAATAAAATTCAATATGAAGAACTAGCAGTATCTTCCTCTTCAAAGTCATCCTTATGGATGTGGATTTTTTCACATTCATTGTAACATGGAATAAGAAAGGAATAGGTGAAGGTATATGGAATTAATGGGTCTCCCAACTATCATTCAGTTTATTTCTTCTTGGTTTCCACTTAGCTGCAGTCTAAGATATGAAAATTTCCCTAAAGGGACTCAGCCTATTATAATAGTCTGAATTTTATTACAAGATACTTAACACACAGTAGTTACAGCGTTTTCTGAATTTGTCATTATTTTTACAAAGGCTATATGAGTTTTCCATAGTTTATATACTTGTCCATGAGTTCATCTTAATCTACATGTCTTTATAGTATTCCAATTCATTTTTTGCCATCTAACAGCTTCATATATTTAGTCTGTATTGTCTTACAAGATACTTAATGCCCAGTGGTTGCAATGTTTTCTGAAAGTGTTATTACTCTTACAACAATTTTATTAGTTTTCCATTGTTTATATATTTGTCCATGAGCTCATTTGAATCTTCATGTCTATGCATTATTTATATTTCTTTTTTTTTTCCATCTGTAATGAACATGTGCTTTTATCCCATCCATCAGTAAATACTCTGAAATACTGGCACAGAAATATATACACTTCATGGAGAATGCCAGTGACGTACCACACTCATAAAGGCTGAGCTCACTGCAGCAACATACAGTACTAATATTACAGGTCTCTGCCAAGGCTAAGCATGCTGCAAAAATTCCAGCAGGCTTTAAGCCAGTGGCTACGTGTATGTGATGCCAGTCACAGAGCTCAGCACAAAGGAGACACAGAAGTAAATTAAACCAGAGTGGATCACAGGAAAAACAACACGTGCGGGCAATTGTCTGCACACCAATAAAGTGGTGAGAAATTGTGTGCAAGAAACTATATGTGGAACATACCTTTGAAAAGTGCTGTCAGAAAGAAAACCAAAGTAATTAGCATAACAACATTTTTTTCTTCCCACTCTGCTGTCAGTGTGGCTTAAGTTGATGTCAGATTTGCAATTCATAGCAGTGTGTGATTACCAAAGCTTCATGAATATTCTGTGTATATGCTCCACTGACAGAATGCTATGATGTGCACAATGTTTTTTAGGTAGTTTAGTGTACATGGCATTTTCTGAATACTGATACTCCGGCATATAAAACAGATGAGTATATTTAAGACAGGTTGCTATTTACATACATGTGCAATGCATATGTAAGGTTACCTCTGTCTGACTGCAGATGATTATTTATTGCAGTCATACTTTCAGACAGCATATAAATGGTTTGGGATGTTCACAGACCTATGTTATTTTACTTATGTCCTCCTGCTCATGAGCATTATTATGTAAGCTCGTACTGATGTTTTTGATCGATACAGTGACATATTATGGCATTCTCCATACTGCCAGTTGCCAGCCATGCACATGGCGTGTGCAGATAAGACAACTACACTGCAGTATATGCTGTACTGTATGTCTGTATGCCTCCCTCACTCCTGTATGGCCAAACTGCCTGTACAACATATGCTTGTATGCACTTAGCCAGTATGCAGATACAGCAGCACAGGTCTGTGGTTTGCGCTGGTATGCAGAATATCTGTACTAGTGCTATCAGCTACAGCCAGCCCTAGCCAGTCTGCTGGCACACAGGTAAAGTACATAACTGAAGTGTTACCCTGGGTGGACTGGTGAGCCACAAGCTGGAGGATTAGTCAGGAGGAGGCATATGTGGCTGAAGTCTGCTCACCTTCCTCAGTGGGAAAGGTTAGAAATAAGTCAGTGTCTTACCATGTAGCTCACTTGCCTTGGGTACGGGAAGATCAGAAGGCTGTGGGTTCTATTCCCATACCAAGTACTTGAATTAATTTTCTAATACTGTCACTTTAGTGTTGCATAAGATGGAAAGGATGCTGCACTCTTGTGTGTGCCATCCTTCTGATGAGATCCCATGGCACTTATCGAAAAAATAGTAAAGGAAGTTTCCCAATGCCCTGGGTCTCTTCTGAAAAGAGGACACCAGCTTAGTGAGACTAAGCTGGTCAACAAAGAGTAAATAAATCCAATAATATAATGTCTCCTCTAAGTTCTCCACTAGTGAAGCCTGCAGAACAATCCCAGGAAAATATAATTAATGTCAGACAATGGTACCTACTGCTCTCTTAACCAGAGTTAACCAGAGTGTGTGTGTGTAATGTGGGTGGATGATTATGTATAATGATGCTGTGACAAAGGGGGATACTGTCAGCCCAGCTATCTGGAAATTTGTAAATAATTATATGTCATTTGTGAATATCAACATGATTCATATAAGATGCTTGTGTTACAAATGTATTAGAACTGTATGTTATGTATATATCAAACTAGGTTTGTACAGACATGTGTGTTGAAAAAGTTTTTTGCAAAGGCTTGAAATGTATCCACAGTGTGCCTTACTGGAATAGAACAGAAATTTATATGCACTATTGCAGCTGTTTGAATGTATATATTTTAATAATAGAAACTGGAACATAGGAGGTTAACTTCAATCCAGCAAAACTTCAGAAAAATAGCTGAAATTAAATTACTTTATGGCAGCTAGAAACAGAATGTCTATACTAAGGAGTTTTGTGTATTGTTTTTAAAGTGAAATAATTACTGCCTCTGAAAGTATGAAGAATGCAATTGTTTTATGACTTCCACAATCTGCCAAAGATCTGAGGTCTACGTATTTTCACAGGTAGATGCTAAATATTGCCAGATTCCAGCAGTGAAGGGTTCACCTGGGATAGAGTCAGATGACAAGAAATGTTATTCTGCAATCTATCCCAGCAGAAATATTTCAGATATTAATTTAAGACGTCTCTTAGAGGGACACAACATTCTGTATTCTGTCTTGGACCTGACAACAACTAGAAGATCCATTCACCATATCTGCCTTGCTCTTAAGTAAGCTAACTAGGGTATAGTAATTCTCTTAGATATAGTCAGAAATATAGAAAAGCTTAGTTTAGATATTTTTCTTTATTTATTTGCGATTATCCTGCAATGCTGTTTTAAATATTTCCTATGATTTTGAACTCTGATGTCACTGTAAATATATATTTAGTATTGTATTGTTCTTTTATTTATTACTAAATATCTCTAAACCTTTCATTGTGGCTGATCTGTGTAGAGATATTTAAATTCTGAGAGTACTTGCATATTTATTTGGTGACATTGGGTAAGCCTCCCCTAATAGCCTTGCTCTTGGTCAAACTACCCTTTGTATTAATAGTAACATTACACAATAAGATTGGACACCCTATGTTAAGGGCCTTAAAGGAGCTGCTAAGGAGTTGGCTGGTGGCAGTGATAACTACCTTATAGTCTGGGCAAAAGGGAGCATAGCTAGTAAACATGCGCCAGCCTTTCCCAGGTGTGTGTGTGTGTGTGTGTGTGTGTGTGTGTGTGTGTGTGTGTGTGTGTGTGTGTGTGTGTGTGTGTGTGTGAGTGTATAAATCAAACCCCAAAGACTGTGTGTGTCAGCTACTTGGGCAGGGACACAAAGCATTGGTTGGACAGAGAGGGTGATGGAGGTCTTGGCTTGGCCACTCAGCTGAGATCTCAACTCTATAGCTGTGCCAGTGGGGAGTCATACTGGGGATCTGGAGAAAGAGTGAGAAACCAGCCCTAGACTGACTGTGGTCTCTGTGTGCTCTTATGAAAAATTGCACTTGATGCAGAGAGCTGCATCTGGAAACACTGTGTGTGTACCTTGTCATCTTCCCAGTCTATGTCCCCCATTGTTGTCAGTGGTAAGGATTGAGGTTCCTTGATTACTGGTCAAGTGGTGGGTCGTCACAGATCCATACATATCTACTTGGTTAGATGAAATGCAAATATGCAAATTAACACTAGGGTAAGGTCAGGAGGCTGTTAAGTACATAAAGAAAATCAGAGTCACATCTGCTGTACATTAACCCTCTCTTTCTCCCCCTAGCACTAAGATATGTACAGTATAATCCCAGATGGAAAAATGATATAATATCCATAAAATGATACAGTATAAAAGGGCATTGGCAGGGATAAATGGGCTACAAGGTGGGGCAACATAGTCAGAACAAAAAAAGCAGCAAACACCCCCCAAAATAATTAGAACAGATGTGTACATTACTTCATGCTATGCAGTTGTGTCTCTGCTGTTACCAGTCTATGTAACCCACTATCACACAGCTAATATATTTCACATGCAGTTCATTGGAGTTGACCCTGGTGGCAGTACTGAGCCAGTAAATCCTTTTTTGGTAGGGACTTGCAACACTCACCAACATATCCTTGTGCAATGAAAAATAGATCCTTATGCAATGAAAAAAAACAGGACCACTGGTTTGTACATGGCTGATAGAACAGGTTGATATATGAAACTTTGCACAGTGGCAAACAATCACCATTCACCTATGTCTACACTTGGCAGAGGTTGGTTATGTTCTTCCTTAGATCATCTAGTAAACTTCATGCTATATTTCAATATGCTCAGTAGTAAAACACTAGGCATTTCTAAGATATACTTACTTTCTGTAGCTAATACTGCTTTTGCCTGATATTCATGGATCAGGTTTCTGTAGCACTGCTATATGCTGGAAGCAAAGACCTTAACACTTAAGTTTTACTTTTCTTTAAATATTACCTATTGTATACATTTTTCTTACAACCGTTGCAAGATAAAAAAACTCAATAAGCCCAGGGTTTTCCACTTTTCTTACATTGTCACTATGTAGCAATTATTTCCTGCTTTACCTGCTTAGACTGGATAGGTGCATCTGCCCACATGGTTTCATACAAGTTCATAGTAGTTGTGAACAAATATTACACTACCTATTTCAACCTTATTGCTGTCAAACAATTATTTCCTGAGTCCTCCTGCTATTTCCTCACAAAGTACAGTGTACCATATGATATGTTAAATATTAGAAGCTGTTTGCCACATATTGAACAGTTAAATACTTTCCAGTGAAAATTATAAATCTGCTTCAGAATAATCTAATATCATCCACAGTATTCATTTTATTGGCATTTTTACTTGCAGAGCTACAAAAACAGCAAGCATAGAATAAGAACAAGTAGGAATATGTGATTCATAATAGCAATGTTTTTTGAGCTGCAGTGGTGGTGCTGCGGTAGCGTTGTCACCTCACAGTAAGATGCTGTCTGGTTCGATTCTCAGCTAGAGCGTCCTCTGCTTGGACACATGCGTGAATGGGCATACCTTCGTTGAAGGTTGTGCGTCAGGGCTGGCAACTTGGCATGTAAAAATCTATCTGCCAATCATTAGCAGACTGGAGTTCTGCTGTGGCAACCCCTAACTGGGAAAAGCCGAAAGACACAACAATAGCAATGTTTTTTGAGTGGCCACTATGTAATATTGAAATTATGAGATTCGTGTCAATCTGACTGCACATTCTACTATTACATGTGGCATAGCAAATATAATAAAAATAGTAAGGTAGCTGATTTATACATGTTTCATTATATCTGTGTTCAATAACACACCATAAAAATTGCAAGTTGTTCTACATTTTATACAGTTGCCTTAATTCTAGCCATTTTAACGTGTTACCAACATACTTCTCAACTTCTTAGCTCAAGAAATCCAGACAAAGCCTAAAATAATGGGGGGGATGAAGGCCCAAAAATAGGCACAGATTTTAAATATTGCTTTGTATAAGGTTATTATGGTATGGGCTGTGGTGGTGTAGTGGTTAGTGTGGTCACCACACAGCCAGAGACTCTCTGGTTTGATTCTCAGCTGGAGTGCCTTCTGTGCAGAGTCTACATTTCCTTCCTGCAGTTGAGTGAGTTTTAAAGACATGCAGGTAGGTCCATGTGTGTACCTTCAGGGAACTTTGAGTGCTGGGCTAGCAACTTGACACCGCAAAAATTCCACTGCCAATCAGTATGCAGACTGGTGATCTACTGTGGCGACCCCTAATAGGGAAAAGATGATAATCCAGTGGCTATGCATTTTAATTTGGTTCATGAGGGGGTGTTTATGGATTTGAAAGCATGTATCTTAGAACAGGTTTTTGCTAGGGATGCTGTTGTGTTAAAGAAAAAATTGCTTTATTATGATTTGTTAATTATTTAATTGGTTTAAATGAGTTTTATATTTAATGGCAGTGTTCTCTTCTCATTTTGTACTAACTCCAGGAAGGCTGTGTTTGCCGAGGTGCTAGATAGTATTTGTTTTTTGTGTGTTATTAAATTTTTAATCTTTTTTTTTTTTGCTGTGTGCAGTCTGTATTTCACTGGCTAAGTGTTTTTTTAATATTTTATTCTTTGTTTATTTAAGGTTGGGTGCTGGGCTGGCAACTTGACACCATAAAAACTCCGCTGCCAATCAGTCTGCAGACCAGTGATCTGCTGTGGTGACCCCTAATTGGGAAAAGCTGAAATATATTGCATAATCTTAGGAAGTTGCTAGAATATCAGGATTTGCATTGGCATGCATTTTTCTGAAGGATATGAAGTCTGAAACTCAAATTTATGTCATTATTTAGTGACATTAGACTTGAGTGATTTGTCATAAAACTGCAAATGTTATGAGGGACAAACCAAAACTATGAGGCAAAAATCTGGACATTCTGCAAAAATCTGTACAGCTGAAAGGTATGGTTGCCAATTACACTGATTCATCTATGAGTTTTCAGCTGTTTTTTTCTTGATGTATGATAGAAGTGCTCAGTTATCAATTGTTTTAAACTTATTTTAATTTATTTGATTTTAACAATAAAGAAATAAAAAACAAGAAAACAGGAAAGAAAAGGAAGATACAAAACTGCTTTCACAAACCCACAAGATAGTAATAAAACATGGAGAATATGGCAAATAATTTAACAGGATAAAGAAAGAAGAAAGAGGTACAATATTTTAACGTGAACTGCAATCTCAGAATCAAGCTATCAGAAATGAAAGGCAAAACTTAACTAGTAATTTTTTTAGACAAACATAAAAAACAGCTTTTGAAAGATACATTAAGAAACCAAGCATAAAAGTGCTGAAGAATTAAGAAAAGCAGTAGATCAACGATTAGGTTGTTGCCTTAATAGGAGACATGGAGGAAAAGGAACTTTACATTTACATGGATTTATACCGCCACCTTGTGTTAGAATGTTTAACAACTGGCATGTTGACTGGTTATTACAGAACATACAAACAAAAACATGTATGTAGGTATGTCCTTTTCAGTATAAAATGCAAAGTTAATATATAACATGTTATAACATTTATCAACAAATATGTGCAGTACAAGCAAATGGATTTTACAAAGGTTTAGCTGCACTTTTACCACTATCTTCATAAAATTAAAAGAAATTGCTGGCAATTTCAGGCATTCTAGGAAGCAAGATTGTAGTAGCACTTACCAACTTTGACATGTCATCAGTTAATAATGATGCAATGTTTTGTTTCTGCAACCAGTTATGTGCTTGATAAAATATATCACCCTTAATAAAGTGGCACAAATCATTCCTATTTAACCTTTCCACTGTGTTCATCTTTTCATAGGATTGCTAACAATTCTGCCTTCATCTTTTCATATGGGCAGTGAATCTCCATGTAAAGCTTTTAGTTTATCTTTAACTACACATGAATTCTTCAGTTAGTGGTCTCTAGTCAATATTCCATCCTGTTTCTGTACTTTTCTTACAAAGGCTGTCACATTCCTTTGAGCATGTATTATATTTTCAAAATGTAAAGAGGGAAATGACTCAAAGATATAGCAAAGTGTTGTGTGAATTACTTCTACCGTATAGTAGCCAGATATATGACAGGGTAAAACATATACAAGAACATTCCCTATCCAATGTAACCACAGATGTGCTAAGAAATACAGCGTACTGAAAGACACATACACTTTGCATTACTATTGAGGTGAATTTCTTGTCATCCATTTTTCAAGCATATAATAACTTGGTTATGACCAGAGACCCAATCATAACCCTTTATGTGTATTGCAAGGGGGCTGCTACCACTGCTTACTTTGTCATATTTTCAGCTATGATTTCATTTTAGGGTGTGTGTGTGTGTGTGTGTGTGTGTGTGTGTGTGTGTGTGTGTGTGTGTGTGTGTGTGTGTGTGTGTGTGTGTGTGCGTGTGTGTGTGTTTTAAACTAACCGACAGAGAAAGGGTACTGTTTGTTTTTTTTTGCTACAATGCACCCTGCTGTCACTATCAAAAGCATTCATATGAAAAAAGTCAGCATTTATTTTGTGCATTATGGGTGTTCTCGCACAACTGTAACTGCAGGTAAAACAGAATGGTATTTGCTGCACATTAGCCAAGATGAGTGTCTCAGTACCTCTGCTTGTTGACTGTGTCAGAGCACTATCTGAGATGGAATAGCACTGGGTAATAAACATAGCAGTCATCTGCACAGTTTGATGAAGGGAGGTCAGCACTGTAATGGTTTTCCAGAGTGGCCATATTTCAACAGACATCAGCAAAATGGGAAGCATGTGTCCCATGCCATGGAAAATGTGCGTAAATATATTTTAGGTCAGTTGATCTACAGGCATAGTCTAAATATGGAATTCAGGAATGCTAGCTCTGCATTGGCTCACGGTTCTTAGATATCCACATATGGGGAGGTCTCCTCATGCAAGTATTCACAGTGCGGATGCTGCAGCACATGCAATACACATCCATGATGCTACACTGCCTGAGGATGGCTAGGCTGTACGTAAACATGCCAACTCTTCTGCTGCTATAGCTTAAGATGTCATGTAATGAAACAGAGCCAACAAAGTTCTAGGTCTAAGCATTGCATAGATAATTGTGCAAGGACTTGCTCTAGTTCAATTTTGTAGTGGAGTGAGAAGTATTTCCTCCAGAAATGTCCATATTATCATCATCATATAAAAACAAATACAATTGAGATTGAATGGTAATTTATTGATAAATAAGGAGAATATTAGGCAAGAGAGAACTGATTATTGTGGGACACCTTTTGAAGAGGGAATAGATGTAGTTGAATCTATCTACACTTTAAAGTGCTTATTGTTCAGGAAATGTTTAAACCAGGCTAGAGCTTAAGAGCTGATTCTTGCTTCTAGTAGATAGTGAAAAAGGACAGTGTGGTCTGCCAGATCAAAGGCCTTTCCTAGGTCTATAATAACTTCTACTATATGGACTTTCTTGAAATTTAGAAATTTATTGTCCATAAGGATAAGAAACACCATCATTATGCTCTTGGCAGACCAAAATGAATGCTGGTGCATAGAAAGGACTTGATAAGTTTGAATATATACAGATAGTTGAGTGAATAAATGTTTTGAAATATTTTGCCAAAGGCTTGTAGGAGAGCAACAGGACTGAAGTAATTTTCATTAGTAGGTATTCAGATTTTGGAATAGGCCTGATACAAAAAATATATGATAAAAGGAAAATACAGTTGTGAATCTAAGGCAGTGGTATATTTAAGTAACTGCAAATCATGTTTAGCTTTTTACATAGGAAAAACAGAGAGAAAATTCTCCCAACGTGTATATGAGCATGAATATGCCATTAGAAAAATTAATTTATCTAATGCCTTAGCAAAGCATGTAAAAGACCATCCAGGGAAGCAATTTAGCTACATCATTATTGACAGTGTAGTAATAGATGATAAAAAAGCATGGGGCTTGTTATTAGAATTGAGAGAGCTTGAATGGCAAGTAAGGTTACAAGCAGACAGTTAGCCAGGAATCAATTAATGGAGTTCTATAACTCCAATCTTGAAGCTTAATACATTAAAAAGAAGTAAGATAAAATAAATGTGTTTCACAAAGGAAATAAATAGATAATTTATAATGAATTTAGAGTTGAATAAGGTTTTATATGCATGAATGGGGCAGCATTGTTGTGCGTGTTTTTTAAAACTGAATATTGCTTTAAATGAAATGTTACTTGATTAAGAGAAAATTATGTCACTATAAGGCAATGTATTTAAAATGGAGGGAAAATTTTAAAATGATGTCTGAAGAAGTTTAATATTTATTTAAATGAAAGTGCTAACATTTTAATACAGTTTTATTTTTGGAATAAAGCTTGTGATCATTTTATACTTCTAAGTGGTGGTTCGTCTTTGTGGATTTAGCTGACACGTTGCCTGCTTTTTTTGTTTTTGCAAGTTTATCAACGCAGTTTGTGGTTTTTATTCAGTTTGTCATGGAAAGTAGCAACAGGTTGACTGATTCCCAAGAGAACAATTTATCAAATGATCGGCCAGTAAATGGAGGGACCGAAGGGTCTATAGGACAGTTAACAGCCCTAATCATGCAGCTGACACAACGGATTGACAACATCTATGAAAAGATGGGTATGAGCGGAAATACTGGCAACTTTGGCAGGCAGCCTGCTCAAAACACCTGTACAACAAAGAAGTCACGTTTAACTTTACACCACAATGCCTTAGGTCACAACATAGTTTTCCTGGGTCCAGCAGAGTGAACACCAATGAGGAGCTTCAAACTAACTATGGTGGGAATCAAGGAAACGGAGCATGCGCAATGGAAGAGAATTGACCAAATTTTAACAACAACGGCGTGAGGAGAGAGGTGCCGAAATTAAATGACTGGTTAACAACAGCATTCTCTTTCAAAGAAACTCAAGGAGAAGGAACATTAAATGGTAAGCTCTCCGACTTTGATAACAAGCTCATGCAATGTAAAAAATTACAGTTGGAGAATGCTTACCTAGGTGAATGCATGAGAGTGAAAGTCATTCCCAGGGGGTTGCGTATGTGGCGCTTCCCCACAGGGCTGATAGAAAACTCTGCATTGCACATTGATTTGCTCAAGCTGTTCCATAGATTTGGTTATGAATTACTAGAATTGCTTGTAAAAAACAACAAAAAAGTAATAGATGAATTGAGCAAAGAGGTGGCAGTTTTGTATAATGCCATTAGGGAAGACAATCAATATGAGCAATGTAAATATGAACATCTTCGAATTTACAACAGTATAAACCAACATATTGAAAGGCTCAAGAGTGGAAAGATTGGCAAATTGGAAAGAGATATAAATGAATATGCAAATGGTTTAGCATATCCGAAACCCCCAATTTCCCAGAATCGGAACAACAATAATAAAAATATAAACAAAAAAAGAGTAGCACATGAAAGTATAACAGAAGCTGGAGAAATGGAGAGTCATAGTGATAACCAGAATTTCTATAACCAAAACTACCCAGCCTTGAGGAGATCGGAGAGGATTAAAAACAATAAAAACAACCCGCAACAATATGTAAACCAGCAACAAGCGGGGTTTCAAGGGGCGAGGCCCAAAAAACAAACATTGGAGGACTTGAATGTTTATGAATATGAACAAAATGACATGATCAGTATTGTTGTTGATTCTGACATTAGAAGTGAAAATGAATGTGTTATAGTGCAAAATGAAAACGAAGATTTTAAAGTGTATCATTTTTCAAATGTACATGTTGATGGTGAAGTAGCAGATTTACTTGCTAAAGGGATGACATTTGTGCCCGCACTACAAAGCAATTTCACGAAAACTGTTTTAGATTTAAAATTATATTTAAGGAAAATTAATTTGAAATTGCTATACCAAAGTAGAATACTGAGACATAGTAGTATGTATAGTATCAGTAGTACATACAACCCACCCCTCCAACCCCATTTGTCACTTTATGAAAAGATATGTGAAATAGATCTTAAGAACTTGAATAAGTATAAATATGATAAGAAAATTGTGAACAACTTAAGTGAAAATGAACAGTTCACATTATCACATTTACAGAAAGAAAAAATACGAATAATGAAACCGGATTGGGGGGGGGCAGTCATCATGGATTTATATGACTATAACAACAGAATGCAAGGCATCTTGGATACAGACATGTATCAAAAAGTTTCCTTGAATGAATTGAATGGGGCATATAAAAAAGTTTACATGCAATTAAATGACATGTTTATAGATAGATGGATTGATATAGATTTGTATAATTATTTAAATGTTTCACCTCCAAGAGTTCCAGTATTTTTTGGGACACCAAAAATACATAAATCTATTAACAATCCACCTATGCGACCACTAGTCGATGGAAGAGATTCCATTACATCGGTATGTGCAAAATACATTGATTTTGAATTAAAACACATTCTGAGAAATGAAGAGCAAATATGCAAGGATTCTTGGGCCTTCTTACAACATATGAATAGCATAGAATATAACAAGGAAGACATATTGGTCACTATTGATGTATGTGACTTATATACAGTCATTCCACAGGATATAGGAGTTGAATGGACTAATGAGATGTTACATACAAATGGCATACCCCGGGATAAAGCTAATTTATTAGTAGAGATGCTTGAATTAGTTTTGAGCAACAACTATGTTGTGTTTAATGGTAACTATTATTTGCAAAATAGAGGCATCGCAATGGGATCACCAAGTGGGGGAGCATACACGAATATCATCATGGCATATTTGGAAAGGAAATATGTGTTTAAGATTGAGTTCCATAAATATCTTAAATCTTATTTCAGATTCCAGGATGATATAAGTATAATTTGGAAAGGGCCTAGAAGCATCCTAGAAGAATTTCTGGAGTATATTAATGGAACAACAACCTTTTTGAAATTCACATGGAAAGTTAGGCTTGATTTTATGGAATACTTAGATACTAAACTCATAAAAGACAACATAAAGGAAAGATATATAGCGCAGATATACAGGAAGGAAACTTATTCGAATAGTTTATTGCACTATAACAGCTCCCATCCAGCACACCAAAAAAGATCTGTGATAAAAGGGCAGGTAGTTAGAGCTGCCTGTATGATAACAAAAGAACAAGACTTCATTGAAGAATGCACCAATCTACGGTCTACGTTTTGTGCTAGGGCATACCCAGGTGAATTCATTGATGAAATCATAGAAGAAGTCAGAATCAAAAGAGACATAGGTCATTTTAAACCCATTTTACATAAGGAAAGCATTTTAAGTGAAATGAGGACACATGATATAGAAGAAACAACAATAGATAACCCTGATTCACACAGAATACAAGATGTAGTTGAGAGAAACAATAATAAGTTCTCAGAAGCAATGATTATAACATATAGTGAAGACTTCAGACTACTTAAATGGATTTTTGAAAAAAAATGGGTCATATTAAATGAAGAAGAAGAGTTTAGAAACATATTAGGTATAAAGCCATGTTAACAGGAGAGGAAAAATTTAAAAGAATTAATCCAGTATAAAGAGAATTATAGTGAAAGTGTCCTGCATGGCATGAGGAGGTGTGGTGCATGTAAATGGTGCCACAAAATAGAAATTAATAATGAATTTATTATAAGAAACAAAAAATATATGATATAAGGAAAATACAGTTGTAAATCTAAGGCAGTGGTATATTTAAGTAAGTGCAAATCATGTTTAGCTTTTTACATAGGAAAAACGGAGAGAAAATTCTCCCAACGTGTATATGAGCATGAATATGACATTAGAAAAATTAATTTATCTAATGCCTTAGCAAAGCATGTAAAAGACCATCCAGGGCACCAATTTAGCCACATCATTATTGACAGTGTAGTAATAGATGATAAAAAAGCATGGGGCTTGTTATTAGAATTGAGAGAGCTTGAATGGCAAGTAAGGTTGCAAGCAGACAGCTGGCCAGGAATCAATTAATGGAGTTCTATAACTCCAATCTTGAAGCTTAATGCGTTAAAAAGAAGTAAGATAAAATAAATGTGTTTCACAAAGGAAATAAATAGATAATTTATAATGAATTTAGAGTTGAATAAGGTTTTATATGCATGAATGGGGCAGCATTGTTGTGTGTGTTTTTTAAAACTGAATATTGCTTTAAATGAAATATTACTTGATTAAGAGGAAATGATGTCACTATAAGGAAATGTATTTAAAATGGAGGGAAACATTTAAAATGATGTCTGAAGAAGTTTAATATTTATTTAAACGAAAGCACTAACATTTTAATACAGTTTTATTTTTGGAATAAAGCTTGCGATCATAGGTTCATAGGTTCATAGGTTGGTACTGGGCTATCTGCCCGAAGGCATATATTAGCCCAGCCATGTTGTGCGGTATTCACCGCCCCTTTAGTAGTTCCCTAGACCCTTGTACTAGCAGCTAGTACCCTTGGCCCCTATCTAGTAGTGCTGTTGGTGTGATCCCCTGTGTGAACTTTCTGTTACCCATCCACTCATCAAGGTTCCGCTTGAAGAGTGATAGTGAGGGGCTCTGTCTTATGTAAATCGGGACCCTGTTCCATAGTAAGGGAAGTCTCTGCAAAGGGAATCTATCCCTCCAGCATGTTCTATTCATTGTTGTGATGAGGTTTATATCCCTAGAGCATGTAGCTCGAGTAGATTTGGTTTTGCTAAGATGGAGCATGTTCAACAATTCTGGGTTGGACATGGCTCTGTACGTTAGACAGAGATTGTCTCTGAGAAAGCGGTATGCAACAGAGAACAGTCTTAGCGTTTTCAATCGTGCTGCATAGGGCAACTGTTTGAGGCCAGTAATCCTCTTGGTTAGGTACCTTTGTGGTCTCTCCAGCTGCTGGAGATGTCTAGCCAGGTACATTCCAATTGGTGCATTGTACTCAATAATGGGTCTGATGAGGGAAGAGTAGAGGGGCACCATTACATCCTTAGATCTTGATGCGAACCCTTTCGTGATCAGATGGGTCACATAGAAGGATTTTCTAACCACTTTGGCAACATGGTTATCAAAGGAAAGCTGACTATCTACTTGGGTCCCTAGATCCCTTATTTCTTCTTCAGATTTCAGGGGATTACCTCCTATGTTGTAGTTTGCAGGTACTCTGTTTTTTCTAGAGGGGATTACTACACATTTTTTGCATTTAGCTTGAGACCATGGCTTTGACACCATGCATCAGTCTCATTTAGGCCCTTCTGGAGGATCTCCATGTCAGCCGGAGACTCTATTATAGCACCCAGTTTGCAGTCGTCCGCAAACTTAGTCAGCCACAGCCCTTCCATGCTTGCCTGTACCTCTGAGAAGTATATGCCAAACAGGAGGGGCCCCAGGACAGAGCCCTGAGGCACACCACTCATTACTGGTCTGGATTCAGACATAGATCCCACTACTCTTACTTTATGGGATCTGTCTGAGAGCCAGTTTGCGATCCATCTTGTGACGTAGGGGTTTATGCCCAGGCTGGTGAGCTTATCAATAATACCTGAATGGGGAATGGTGTCAAATGCTTTAGCAAGGTCAAGGTAAGCCGTGTGTACCCCCTTTCCCTTATCTATAGCCTGAGTAACTGTCTCAAAGAAATTCACCAGGTTCAGGAGGCATGATCTGCCCTTGACGAAGCCGAACTGTGTGGGGTCCAGTGACTGGAGGTTCCCAATCTCTCCATTTATGAGTTCCATAATGATTCGCTCCATAGCCTTACAGATCAGACTGGTCAGGCTTATTGGTCGGTAGTTCCCAGGGTCAGTTGTGGCCCCATCCTTGTGTAGCGGGACCACCACTGCCGTGCGCCATTCTATGGGCACATATCCTGTGGAGAGGCTGAGACTGAACAGGGTATTAAGATGCGGGGTTAATTCCTTTTGGAGCTCGCATATGACACAGCCTGGGACACCATCTGGTCCCATGGAGGCAGTGTTTTTAGCTTTAGATAGAGCCTTGTTAACCAACGTATCAGTAATAATTGGACTTGCACAATCCCCTAGAATGGTAATAGGCCCTGTAGGTGGTGAGGGGGGGGATTTGCACTGAACCTGTCAGCCAAGATGTTGGCAATGTCAGAAGGGTCAATGTATTTTGTTCCATTTTGTACTAGCTCAGAACAGACCTGAGCATTGCCATTAGGTTTTTGATGTAGCCATAGAAGGCCTTATGGTTATCCTTGGCATCCTTGGCAACTTTCTTTTCAAAATTAGCTTTAGTTGACTTGATGAGGGCCCTCAATTTCTTACTAATGCTGATCAGGGATGATTTTTCTACTTGATATTTGGCCTTTTTTTGTATAAGTCTCCTCCTTTTATTGTAAAGCTTGCTTATGGCCGGGGTCCACCAGACTGGTTTCTTCTTGCTTGAGGAAGGAGTCCTGGTTTTATTTGGGAAAGCACGGTCCATGCAATCCTGAAGATGCATATAGAGTGCCTTGGTTTAGGATTCCGCATCCTGGATATCATTATCCTTCTGCAATGGAATAGTGAAGCTTTCCACGTCGGATGCAAGTAGTTTGAAGTTTGCTTTGGAAAGGTTTTTGACTATGGTTTCTTTGATTGGGGGAGGTGGAGGAGTGAGGATGTCCAGGGTTATCAGTTTGTGGTCGGATCTGACCAAGGAGGGGGTGATAACAGGTGTGGTACAATGAGCGCCCATATTTGTGATGATTAAATCCAATATGTTGTCCCCTCTAGTGGGGGAACATACTAGTTGTTCAAGGGCATTTGAATTTATAAATTCTATGAATCGCTGAGCATAGGAGTTGGAACATTGGTAGTTCACCCAGTCTATACCAGGGTAGTTGAAATCACCCAAGATTATAGTGTTGGGTAGGACCTTTATATTTTCCAATGTCTCAAGGAATGCAGAGTGAGCATCTTGGGACATGGTGGGCGATCTATAACCGGCTATGACTTGAAATGTGGTTTTGCCTGCTGATAGTTGCGCATGGATGATCTCTGGAGCATCATGCTGCACTACTAACCTGGAGATATGGGTATCCTTGATGAATATGGGTACACCACCACTCTTTGTACTGTGATCTGGTAACTGAGGCCAGAAGGTATGATATGAATTGTAACCTGGCAGTGCTGGGGTGCTCTCTTGAGCCTTGAACCAGGTTTCTGTCACTGCACAAACATCGATTTTCTCCATGCTGAGGACAGCCTCGAGTGTTTGCATTTTGAGGTTGAGACTTCTGACGTTGAGTAGCATTACCCTTAGTTTTTGGTTACCTGTGCTGGTTATGGTGGTTGGTTTGTCCTTTGAGCCTTGCCTAAAAAAGGCACTATGGGGATGGCAAGAGCCTTGGCCAGTATTCGAAAACCTAGGGGTGACAGGTGCAACCCATCTCTGGCAAAACAGCGAGGCTTGTCTATCATGTCATCCCAGGCAGACAGACACTGGATCCCCTTAGAATGACACCAGAAGCTTAGCCAATTGTTGAAATTGATAATTTTGTCTTTGTATTGTGGTATCATTCTAGGTGAAGGTAGTAAAGGTAGTATGTTACTCAAGGTCAGGGTCATACCAGCTTGGGCTACATGATCAGAGAGCCCCTCAATGTCTCTTTTCATGTAGTCCAGGGAGGTACGTCTTAGATCATTCACACCAACATGTACAATGACAGCGTCATACTTGTACTTGTTCTGGAGTGACCTAAGTACCTGTGTTATGTGGCGGATCTGAGCACCTGAGAGGCGGCTGACAGTAATCTTCTCCATGATCAGCCTGGTAAGTGGAACATCCGTGTGCCTTACTATAGAGTCTCCTATTACTAGCATGTTAGGTATGGTGTTTTGCCTTAAGGGCTGTTGTGAGGCACACTGCTGAGGTGAATTATGTGTTTTCTGGCTTGTGTTTTGGGGTGCAGGTTGCTTGCTTGTCTGCTTTGGAGGGCACTGTTTCTTTTTCAGATTGGTACCTAGTGCCTCCGAATATGTTTTTGTGCATTTATGCATATGTTTTGCCAGTGCTTGTTTTGTAGATTCATGTGTGACAGGTGGTGTGATGCAAGTGTGTCCCTTATCCTCTTGACTGTCTGTTACAGTTATGGGTTGAGAATGCTTAGCCTCCAGTCTGGCTGTGTAGTTGCATCTCTCACAAGTGTTTGTGTCTAGAGGTAAGAGGAGAGGGTTGTCTGTATACATGAGGCAGTTGTGACACTGCCTCAGGATGCCCAATTCCACCAGATGAACTGGAGAGTACACCTGAAGCTGACCTCTGGACATGCTTTGAAGAGTAAATTGAACTTAAGTCCTGCGGACGATCGAGGGTCTTATGTTATATTATAATAGTGCTGTCTAGGAAATTTGGAGAATAATACTGCTGTCTAGGAGATTAGGACAAGTGCTGATTTCTGTTTTGCAAGTGCTGCAATAAGAGCAGCTGATCTGAAGCACTTGAGGCTTGCCTAGTTCTAAGGGAAAATTTACAGCGCAGACTTTGTGGGGCCGGGAATAGTATACTATATACTTCTAAGTGGTGGTTCGTCTTTGTGGATTTTAGCTTACACGTTGCCTGCTTTTTTGTTTTTGCAAGGCATGATACTTGACAGCTTCCATTCTTTGGGAATACTGTTTTTGGTGTGGCATATATTATATTATATTATATTATATTATATTATATTATATTATATTATATTATATTATATTATATTATACTATATTATACTATATTATACTATATTATATTATATTATATTATATTATATTATATTATATTATATTATATTATATTACTGGAGTAAGAACAGGATGTGATCTTTACATAGAAGAATAAATCATGGCAGTAGGCCATCAACTCCTCCTGGGGTATTAGAGGACATTTTATCTAATCATTTTACTATATTCCCTGTCTTTATTATTACTTTGAAGTAGAAAGGTTGGGTGTGAGGAGGGAGTTCAAAATTATGTTAGTAAAAGAGTTCCATTAGAAGAACTGTTAGTATAAGAGAGAATATTTTATGAAGACATCTGGCCCCAGGCTTATAGAAAATAAATGAAACGGTGTCTGCATTTAGATGAGGTTTGGAGTAGAAAGTTGTATTATATCATTAAGTAGTTTCCAGACGTTTTTCTGATTGTGTTGAACAGAGGTTTTGGATTTTCAAGGTGTTTGATTTATGTTTCGTTCTTGCTTATTTGATAGATTTCTAACCTCAATGAACATTTGGCTGGAAAGATGTGAAGGAGAAACTTTCTAATGATATCAAGTATATGGACTCACAATTTTTGTAGAGGTCTTAGTTCCTTGGTGATCCAGATGTTTTGCATTTTTTTACTCAGTCTGCATACTTGTGGAAGAATATTTGCTCTGGAGATAAATAAGTCTGCCTGTAAGTCAAGAGGCTACTGGGGGAAAGAACTTACATTTATGATAATGATCTCAACCTCTTCTTAGAGAGCTTATCTTACAAATAGAGATCTTACTCTTATGTCAAGGTCTTAATGTTAGAAAGTGCTTACTGTTGGAGATTTCCAGAGTGAAGGTTATGGTACAATGGTCACTGAAGAATGATGAAAAACTGAATAGGAAGAGATTTTGTTTGGACTGTTGTGATAATAAGGCTTATTAAAGAATGGTTGCCTGACTTAAAATTGGGAGTGGGCTTGCTCAGTCATAGATTCATATATAGGTCGGTTTAAAGAGTTTAAGTAAAAGTCTCCTAGAATGCTCATATCTTTGAAGGGTTGGGAGTAATATAGTATTTTATGTATGAGCGACTAAAATTTTCTTTGAATTGAAGGAGGTAGAAGGTAAGCTGCAATTAGGGTAAAGATGTTGTCATTTAATGAAATATTGCATGCAATCCAAATGGGATCATGACCATTCAACATGGAGCTTTGTGATATAAGCATGGCTGTTAGGCTATCCTAATAAAGATGAATTTTTTACCTCCAATTCTGCTCCCTGACCTTGCATTAAATACATAATTATATTCCAGAAAGCACTTAATTTAAAAATAGTAAATGTTTTCAAGGATTTCTGACAGAAGCTGGGATAGGGAAAGGGGCAGCTACAAAGGGCAATGGGTAACTCTGCTGCCGACTATGTACACCACAGGTACTCTTTCATCAGAATTTTCATAGGAATATAAAATATACAGGAATAGGAGTATGCTACGGCATAACAGGGATACAGCGTTTCCTCACTCACTGGAGAAGGTTTCTTTGTCCCTGATTACTCCAGAGCTAGACTGGTGCACAATAAACTAGACTCATCTTCCAGAGCTAGTAGAGGAGAATAGAACTGAGCAGTCTGTTGCCAGCTGTGCCATTATGGAGGGGAAAGTATGAATCTTTACCATTACAGGTCTGACTTCAGGTTGAGGCCTATGATAAAGAACACTGCAGGGTATATGTGATTGGCAGCCGAATGGCTTACTGAGTACCTTGAATTTTAGTGCACACACAATGTGAATCAACAATGTAACACTTCATAGGCTCACATTATGGGCAGACAGAGAATAGCTATACACCATACAGCTTCTGGTAAGTTATAGTGGCTCCTAGTCTCAGGATGACAGAAACCTTTACAGATCTATGATAATGAGATAAACAGGGACTGAGGCAGCAGCCCTGTGGATCAGAGGTTACCCACATGTGGAATAAAGTGAAAAGCACTGGATAGATATGAAGTAAAAAAAATATAAGACTAACAGGGAAGACCATTAACATCATACAACAGACAACAGAGAGTTTTTTCTCCCTGTTCTGCAGTGGGTATTATGCTTCCCCACCCAACTGACCCCTTCATCTTCTAGGAGGCAACAGTACTCCAGTCCATGTGTTCCTCCAAGAGGCAAGGATGGTATCATAAACATTCAGAGAACTGATTATATTATTATTATTATTTTTTTTTCATATATAAACCCTCAATAGTGGCTGATATGTTTGCACACGTATGTGAGGGACCACTATATCTTCCACTGTGAGTATGCTTGCTCCTTTACACACTCCATGAAGGCAGCGACAAATAACTGGTTTAGCAGAACGAGGTACACACCCTCATCTAAACTCTACATGCTATGCACTTTTCTTTTAAAATGAATTACCTCCCACCCACCCCCAGGAGAGGCATATCATTATTAGCCACTTCCTCTCACCCTTCTCTGCCTAGCTACTCCAGCATGTGAGTAGGTATTGCCATAGTCTGGGCTTCATGGATGCAGCTGTACCCTGTAGGAACAAGTAGAGGACAAACCATAGAAACAGACCCAAATGTTGGAAACATAATATCAACAAGTTTTACAATAAAAAGAAGATAATTTTTACCAAAAGTAAGAAGAGTAATTCCAAGAATGATAGAGCTCTCTTCACTGAAATAAACAAACAACTCAAGAGCTTAATAAAGTCCACCAAAGCCTAGCCTGAGGCTAAAATAAATACTCAAGCCAAAGCTAATCACAAGGCCTTTTTTAGGTATGTTTGTAATCTCAAAAGTACAATACATCAATGTGCTGAGATGATTGCATATAATGTTACCTGCACTGAGACTAAGATATAGCAAGTCTATTGGCCAATAAATTCAGCTCTGACTTTACCCCTCTCAAGATATACCCGAAATTGACTCCCCTCCAGCAATCACACTAGAGTAAGTCCTAAAAGAGCAATCAAAAGCTAAAAATACTGCATTAGTAGGTCATGACAATGTCCCTGGAGGCATCTTAAATAGCAAGAGGCATGATTTAGCCACACCCCTAACAACACTGTTTGCCTCAGCCTCCATACAGGTTTTGTAACTAGAAAATGGAAAACAGCTACAGTCATTCCCCTGCATAAGGGAAGACCTTCCACAGACCCATGCAGTTACAGACCCGTAAGTCTTATCAGCTTCATACGCAAAGCAATGGAAACACTTATCATGGAACTAATCAATATAGACATAGGGAACCTCCAAACACTGGATCCACCTCAGTTTGGATTCGTCAAGGGCAGGTCATGCTTACTCAACCTAATGAATCTTTTTGAAAAGATCACCAAAGCAATGGATGAAGACAAAACTGTACACATCACATACCTCGACCTGGGCAAAATTTTTGGATCAATACCCCACTCGGGCAATGCAGAAAATAAAAATAAACTGAGAATAAACCCCTCTGTCACCTGTTGGGTTTCAGCTGGCTCACAGATAGGACATAGATAATCAAAATAAAGGAAGTTAGTTCTACAAAGAAACCATTCACTAGAGAAGTCACCCAAAGTTCTGTACTGGAACCTGTCCTGTTTGGCATCTAATTTTCTGAAGTAAAAGCCAATACAAAAGGGGTTTGGTTGACTAAGTTTGCAGATGACTGCAAGCTAGGAGCAGTCAGTGAATCCCCAAATGACTTAACCATCCTGCAGGATGGTTTGTCCCAAATAAATAACTTGTCAAAATCATGGACTGAAGCTAAATGCCAAAAAATGCATTGTTGTATTTGTTGGGAAGTTATCTATCCCAGGGAATTACCTCATTGACAATATGCATCCAACAGTTGATCCAGTTGTTTGGGATTTGGGAATGTATGTGGACAGTGGCCTAACTTTCAACTGGCATGAGTCCATTGTTGTAAGAAAGTACTTCTATACTGCACAGCTTATAGACAAAGGGGATTGTGTCAAGATCTAGGGATGTAATTGTTCCCCTTTACTCAGCCAGTCTTTGTGTATAATGCCACTTTTGCATGTATCTGTCCAGACACATGCAACAAATGGAATGCTAACATGATACCTTACTGAAAAGATTCAAGGCATAAACAACATGTCCTGCATGGATCAACTCAAAGCTCTGTCACTATACTCAGTATCAGTTTATCATTTACTCAGGCTTTGGCGTTCTTAGCCAGAGATCTGAAGTGCATCTAAGAGAATCCAAGGCATCCACTAAAATCTTCAACAAATAAGTAGAATTTAAGCCTGTTTTTTGCACTTTTGTACTGTATTTCACTGAAGTATTGCTTCATTTTTTACTGTTTTTATGGCTGTAGCTGATTCATCCTGCACTTTGTATATTTGCTTCATTTGTCTTAAATAGAACAGACTAGATTCAGACTTGCTGAACCTAGACTGTTTGGCATCACTTGAGCACTAAAACCAGCCATCTTACATTAAGAGGGCCCCCCTGCACCCTTGTGGCAGACGTGTGTAGCTCAGGACCAATCTGAGTTGGAGATTGCCGAAATAAAGGCTCTGTGAGGGGCTTTCCTATTAGTAGATTGCGTTAAAACTGTTTAAATTCAGTAGTATTTAAGCACCTTGTTTGTGCATAGCTGTGCACTGTGCAGTGGGGGGGGGGGGGGTTGTATAGAACATAAATACCTAGAATTTTTTTTTTCCCTAAATACCACTCACTGAAACCCTCTCAGGCTTTTCTGCTGCTCTTTGGGCAACTCAATTGCACACTGCTGCACTGTAAGCAGCTCAGCTAAGCACTGAATAGCGTCACCCCACTTTCCTCACTGATTCTATATAGATGTAAGTTCCCTTATTAATCCCAGAGTAATAGTTGATCTTTTGCCCTTCCACAAACTAGGAATTACCGGCTACTATGGACAGTCAGTTTCCCAACATTTCTCCAGCCAGTCTGATTTACATGGGCATCTTGATGCAGTGTAACAATTGTCTCATATATACTGACAACCACCTGCTCCTGAAACAAATATAGTATGTGAGAGATGTCACTATACCATGAAACTTAAATCAGTCCTCTCACGTAACATTAAACAAGATATGAAAAAAATTGTCAGCTCACACATTCTTCACCTTCACAAGATAAACTCAAGACACATAAACCCAAATACGTGAAGGTGCTCACCAAGAGCCTACTAAATATCCAGGCACCTCCCAAGGGCAAACAACCCTCACATACTGGTACACAAACAGAATCCTCCAATACACATAACAGCATGCATATCAGTGTCAGCAATTAAGCCCCTAAGGCAAAACACTTCAAAATCAAATGCCTGCTCATAGGTGACTCAATAGTGAGACTCACAGGTGTCCCTCTCACCAGGCTGGACACATTTACCAAGACCCATCAAGTTATGCACACACTCAAATCACTCAGCAGCAATTATCGTTATAACTCTGTCATAGTACATGAAAGGCAAACCAGAGCTATCAGATGAAGACTTGTTAACACAAGTCAAGCAATCCAAGTAGAAGAATAACCAGTCAACATGGCTGAATCCAATGAAGTAGCAGTACCAGATCTGAAGAAGCACCTGGATAGATGTGAAAGCACTTGTCTTTTTCTTCTATGTTTTTAACAGTCATTTTCTTGGATGTTTTTAACATTTTATGCTGTTTTATTAAACTTTGGAAATGCTACTTAATTGGATTCAGACGTGTTGACTAGTTGTTCTTCTACTTGGACTGTCATAGTATATTTGGAGTGAATGACTTGAGACATACCTCTCTGGACTATATGAATAGAGACATGACAGAACTCTCAGATTATGTGTGCCAGGTAAGTATGTCCCTAGCCCTAAGCAGCATTCTACCTTCATCTTGGATGATACCACAGAACAGATCAAAAATGATTGACTTCAACAATTGGCTTAGCTTCTGGTGTCCCTCCAAGGGGATCTAGTATCTGTCAGCCTGGGAAGACATAGTCAACAGGGGTCTATATTACAACCGCGAAAGTCCAAGTCAACGAATACAGAATCATCAACACATATTACCCGAACCGCAAATACACCGAATGCCCTAAACCGCGAAATTCAAAATCTCGAACCATCATAGTTGTCCAACCCCACCGCGTGCAACATACTACCTACGCAAACAAAATAAATAAACCACACACATACACTTAACAAAACCCTACTTCTAACCCTACACTAAACCCTACATACATTACTATCTATGCACTTACCTTAACCCGCACCCTAACCCTAAGGTCCGTAACTATCACACACTTACCTTACAGAGCTATACCGCAGAAGGGCCAACCATAACAATTCAACATTTCGGATTTCATGTTTCAGGACGATCAGTGTTTTCGCAGTTTGACGTATACGTGTTGATGTTTCTGTATTTGGGTAAGTGGACCTTTGCAATTTCAATAGGGAACCATCAACAGACCTCGATGCTTTGCCAGAAATATCCTTCACCTGTCTTCTCAAGGCTTTAGGATATTGGCAAAGATACTTGCCTCCCCCATCAAGCCTTTTTTAGACTATGTCAAAACAACAAAACTTCCGATGTAAAAAAATATTCTAGAGACAAACTCAAGGTCATGCTGCTTAATACTGAAACAGTAAGCTGCATTCCCTGGAAGTACTCCATACCTTGGAAAATGCTGATGTTTGTGCAGTCACTGAGACTTAGTTCAAGGCTGTAGAGAGTACCCTGGCCATGCAAGGCTATAGTGCCTTCTACACATTCAGACCCCAAAACGAGCGAGAAAGAACCAAAGGTGGAAGTGGAACCATTTTCATTAAATCCAAATACACTTCATGACTGGTGAAACAGTAAGTCTCTCTTGAGCTACTCTAGGTCCAAATAACTATAGGTAAAATACCCTACCACACTGTAGCTAGCTACAGGTTTCCCACCATGAACCAGGAGAAATACTCCACCTATCTGGACTTGCTTAAAATGTTCAGTATACAGCCAAACACTTTGATCATGGGAGACTTCAACTACCCATCCACTGACTGGGTGACTTATGCAAGCGCAAACATGATTGCACTGAGGTTTCTGGACTTTAACTCAAATGCACTGGAACAGTTAGTTTGCACCCACACAAGGGGCTCAAATTTCCTAGACCTAGTACTCATCAGCATGAAGGGTTACTGCACTATCCCCAGTGTGCTGCCCTCACTAGTTAAGTCAGACCCTAAATCTGTCTAGTTTGAAGTAAAGATCAGATCTGACACCCCGTCAGCAGCCAAAAAATGAAAAATTTCTTCAAAGCAAATTATCGCCATGGTATAAATGGTTTCAAACCCCTGCTAACACAGGCAACAATGACTCCTATGCAGGCAAGTACACAAACACCCTATACTGCCACTTAAACAAAAGTGTTGATGCAACTGTACCTGACAGGACTAAACCAGGTCCTCTCCTAAAAACAAGCCACCCTGGTGGACTGCAAGTATAAATAAGTTATATAACAAAATAAAAAACTGATATCTAAGAACAAGAAGAAATGTACTCACTAAAGGAAGATTACCCTACACAGCCTAAACAAGCCGATCAGACACCTTGTAAAGTCCTCTAAAGCTAGCTATGAGACTAGACTGGCATCCTTAGCTAAAGATAATCATAAGGCATTCTTTAGCTACATCTGAAACCTCAAAGGGAATACCCAGCTGTATGCCAAATGCATAGAGTATGGCACCACTCACACTGAACCTGAAGAAATTGCTAACCTGCTAGATGACAGATTTGGTGACAACTTTACCATCTTGTCCCCACCAGCCATACCTCATCACATTCCTGAC
Source organism: Protopterus annectens (assembly GCF_019279795.1). Taxonomy (NCBI): domain Eukaryota; kingdom Metazoa; phylum Chordata; order Ceratodontiformes; family Protopteridae; genus Protopterus; species Protopterus annectens. The sequence goes on from NC_056746.1 coordinate 587,055,990, forward strand.
ACCTGTCCTCTACCAATTATCTCCAAAGATCAGGTCATTCAAGCACTCCCCAAGGCCAAAGATACGGCTTCTATGGGTCCAGATAACATCCCAGGCTGCATACTAAAATTGCTAAACAAGACCTAGCAGAACCGCTTAGCTGTCTCGTTAATCACAACCCAAGTACTGGTTTTGTGCCAGCAGAGTGGAGAACAGCAACAGTAATCCCCTAATCCCCTTGCACAAAGGGGATCCATCAAACAACTCTGGGAATTATAATCCCATTAGCCTGAACAGCCTTATCTGCAAGGCCATGGAAAGAATCATCATGGACCTTATCAACCAAGACATAGGCAGCTTTCAGTCTCTTGACCCAACTCAGTTTGGTTTCATCAAGGGTAGATCATGCTTATTAAACCTGGTGAAATTCTTTGAGAAAGTCACCAAAGCCCTGGATGAGGGCAAAGCAATACATACCACCTATCTTGATTTAGCCAAGGCATTTGACACAATTCTCCACTCTGGGACCATTGAGAAACTCACCCAGTTGAGTATCTAAGTATGGCATGGATAGACTACAAAAAAGCATTTGACAGTATCCCACATTCATGGATAAAAGAGTGCATAAACATGTATAAGATACACCCTACACTGATAAACTAGATCACAGTGACCATGAAAGTTGCAGTTAAACCACCAAAATTTGGCTTCCAGAATGCAACAAAGTGTAAAGACTTCTCATCTTCTCTTTGTAGATGATTTAAAACTGTATAGCTCATCAGATGAGGAACTGAAAGCACAACTGCAAGTAGTCAAAACTTTTTCAGGTGATACAAGAATGTCATTTGGTCTCCATAAATGTGCAAAAGCAACCTTTAAAGTAGGAAAGCTGCAGCACCAAGAAAACATCAGTTTGGGACAAGAATGTGATATAAAAGAACTTGAGCAAGAGGAAGTGTATAAATATTTCAGAACTGATAAAGGATAAACAATAAAACATGAACAGATGCGAATAAAACTTAGTAAGAAATATTTTAGAAGACTTCAATTAATCCTGAAAAGAGGGTTGACGTCTATGAACAAAGTTCATGCTATAAACCAATTTGCTCTTCCTGTTCTAACTTACAGTTTTGGAGTGACTGACTGGCCCCAAAAGATGCTGGATAAATTAGACAGAAAAACAAGAAGGATGTGTTATGCTCATCAAATGATTTATAAAAATCAATGCATACTAAGATTATATATTCCCCATTCCGAAGGAGGTATGGGACCCCTTGAAATTGATTGCATGTATAGATCTGCAATCGTGAGACTGCATACATATCTGCTGACCTCATAATACCCAAACATAGTGAAAGTTTTGAAACATGAGGAGAATAAATCAAAATGACTTCCCTGCTTAGTCTAGCAGAAGCATATTGGCGTTAAGCGGGAATGCAAATAAAACAGAAGTAGATAAAAATTAGGCAGCAACTGAATGTGCTAAAAAAAAAAAAGAAAGAATATAAGGTGAAGGATCAGATGAGAAGGCAAGAAATGTGGAATATGTATAAATATAGTTGCAAGTATAGAAAATTCCTGGAACAACCTCATGTTAATCAGGATCAAACACAGAAATGGTTAAGGAGAGGTGAATTCAAACCAAAAGATGAAAGGTTAATATTGGTGGCCCAAGATAGTGGACTACGTACACTTTGGTTTACAAAGTCCATTGAACATGTGGAGAAACAGACTAATGCAGGTTTTGTAAAACAGAATTGCAATCAGTTGCACACCTTGTTGCTGGTTGTGACATACTAATGGCAGAAGGACTGTATACTGAAAGGCATAATAATATGGTAAGACTGTTGCACTTGGGATTGTGCAAACATTATAATATTGAAGTAGTTGAAAAACACTGGAAACATAAGCCACAAAACATCATAGAAAATGATAAAGTCTACATCACATGGGATCACCCATTAACAACAGTTCAAAAAACAGTTGCAAGAAAACCAGATATAGTGGTCCATGAAAAGAAGACAAAAGTAGCATCGATCACTGAAATCACTACGGCCAGTGACTACAGTGTTTTACGTACGGAGAAACACAAAGTTATAAAATATCAGGATTTGCAGGCAGAAACAAGTGCAATGTGGAAGAAAGATACCCAGACAGTTCTAGTAGTAGTAGGAGCAACGGGTCTTATAAAAAAAGAATCTACAATCGTATTTAGATATGTTACCAATACATGTAACACCATGCAAATTGCAGAAGGAGTCATTACTGAGCATATTGCAAGTGCTGCGAGGAGCACTCCTGCCTAACATCAAAGATTGAACCGATACTAATTTCCTGAACTTTAATCATACTTTGACTTAGGAATGGGGTCCATTCCCATCATGGTATTAGAAACCCAAAAGACTTGGAGAAATTAAAAAACTGGGTATTAATCCATTAGTCAAAATATGGGTAGCAAACTAGCTCACAGATAGAATACACACTGTTAGAAATGGGGAATCCACTTCTGCCAGTAGACCAGTTACCAGTGGAGTACCATAGCAATCTGTGCTAAGACCTGTACTGTTTGGGATCTATTTTTCTGAAGTCTGGTCAAAAGTAGATGGCCTGTGGCTTACCAAGTTTTCAGATGACTGTAAACTGGGCACAATCATACAGTCCCTCAATGATATCAACAAATTACAGAAGGGACTTACATGGATAAGTGATGCATCATTATCCCCTTTGGGAAAGAAGTAGCCCCTGCTATTTACAATATAGATAGCACCCCTCTAAGCTCAAACACAGTGGTGTGAGACTTGGGAACACAAACTGATAGCAATCCAAGCTTTGATCACCATGTGTCCACAGTGGTAAGGAAAACCTTCTACACTACACATCTCATATATAGGGGCATCGCATCCAAGTCTAGGGAGGTCATAACTCCACTGTACGAGACCCTTATCAGACCACTGATTGAGTGCAATGTTCCTTTCAGTATGTACCTCACCAGATGCCTGCAGCAGCTGGAGAGACAACAGAGGTTTCTAACTAAGAGAATTCAGGGCCTTCAGGACATGACCTACATGAAAAGACTGAAAGTCTTATCACTGTACTCTGTGCCATACAGGCTGCTGAGAGGTGACCTGTGCCTGACCTAAAGAGCTGTCTCTGACCCAGCCCTAATGAAAATACTGTACATCCACAAATCAAATGGAATGAGAGTCACTCGCTGCAGGGATCTCAACCTAGCCTGTGACATTAATAGAACTTGTGAGAGACGGATATGTCTTCCAGAGATTGCCTCTCCTCTGCAATAAGCTCCCACTCCAAGTGAAGCAGAGCTCCTCAATGACCCTATTTAAGTGCAAATTTTGGCAATTGAATGGGAAACCACAAATTCACTCTGGGGGTGGCACCTATGGCCCTCATGGACAGTGATACTCAGTGTTGATCATAGTATCGCTCTGCAAAACATGACCATCTTACTTTGATCAACTAGGGTATTTGGAGGTTTCTACATGGCTAGGCTTGTAAAGGTCCTAGGGCTATTAGCCTAGTAACCTCCTATGAACCTTTGAACCTATCATATAGACTGCAACAGCTGGTCTTTGTCTAGTATATAGGTCATCTTCCAACTTAGTATTGATGGATTTACATGTCATCAAAAATACTCAGTCTAGGGATCTAAACCTCTTCTGCAACACCAACATAATGGTTTGCGGGGACATGTATATCTTGCAGAGGAGACAATTGCTTTGGAACAGACTCCCCATTAACATAAAACAAGGCTCACCCCTGTCCAATTTAAGTGCAATGTGGATCCATGGATGAGAAGCAGAAAATGTACCCCAAGACGGCTCCCATACTACTAATGGGTAATGGGCAGATATAGCTCCTGAACGCTGTATCACATGCATGGGTCCCCTCAAATTATCTATGGTATGATTTCAGTTATTTTCATTGGAGGTAATATATAATTATTGACCATGGGATGGGAAGACCAATCTAACAACAAATGGGGTAGTCTCATTCAAGCATCAAAAGGGAAATTGGATAGGCTTAAAATAGTCCGCAAGGGCAGCCATGAACCTATGAAACTATTTCTCAGAAAAAGGAAATAATGCATTGCAAATCTGCACCACAAACTGTTATGATGCCTCCTAACTATGAAAGCACACCAAGCAACAAAACAGTTTCATATAAACACACTGATAACACAATCTTCATGCCCACTAGTAAATATCAATATTACACTAATAATAGGAACAGACTGCGGTGGTGGTGGTGCTGTGGTAGCATTGTCACCTCACAATAAGACGTTGTCTTGTTCGATTCTCAGCTAGAGCATCTTCTGTGTGGAGACATGCATGAATGGGTGTACCTTCATTGAAGGTTGTGCATCAGGGCCGGCAACTCGGCACGTAAAAATCTACTGCCAATCATTAGCGGACCGGAGTTCCGCTGTGGTGACCCCTAACCGGGAAAAGCCGAAAGACACAAACAAACACTAATAATAGAAACAGCAAAGCAAGCAAAGAAAGCCCAAAGAATAACTGTATGGTTTTTAATAAATCCAAGATAAGCGATAGAGAAGCACACACACACACACACACACACACACACACACACACACACACACACACAGACACACACCCACACACACACACACACACACACACACACACACACACAGAAACACGACTGAGTAAAACAACCACCACGTAAAAATGAATGTATTTAATAGTAAAACTGAGCAGTGAATACCACGTCTCCTCCCAATGTCACAATCTCTAACTGGAGCAGGCAGTGGCAAGAAAAGTCAGTACAGCAGTAGTGGTGCCGGCCTTCAGACACACCTCAGACTAGTAACCATCTTCAGAGAGCAAGTAATTTGATTTTTTACATCTGATGAAGTTTTTGGACGAAAATGTGTGGATACTATAGGAACGTTAATGTTTTCTTGTTTGTGCTGACTTTGTGCTTCCCTGTTTGGTGCTTGAATAAATTGTGTGACATTGGGAGGAGACGCGGTATCCAGTGCTTTTTCTTTGTTTCTTAGTTTTCCACTACAGCACTTTGGTCACCTTGTTTTTGGTTTTAATAGTAAAACTGGTAAGTGCTTTCACTATATAAAATAGTTTCTTCAGACACTTTCCAAAGAAGCTACTTTATATAGTGAAAGCACTTACCAGTTTTACTATTAAATATGTTCATTTTTACGTGGTGGTTGTTTTACTCGGTCGTGTTTCTGTGTGTGCGCTTTTCTATCAATTACACTAATAATGGATAAAAAAGGACATGTTTGTGCAATGTAGTACCTATACAGCTCTCTCTCACTCTCTCCTAAATGAACTCAGTGTCAGGGGAAAAGAGCATGCTCCCTCAACCCTGAGGTTCAACAATCTCAAACTTAGTACTGCAGAAAGTTGCAATGCCACTGCACACCGACACTTGTGGTATGATGTCACTGCACATCAGAGTACTACATGTTTCCATTACAAACTGTGTCCATGCAGAACTTTAATATATTTTTACTCCATTTATGGAAAACATTAATAAAGACTCTTATTCTCAGTCGCAGAAGTACAAAACCTGCACCCTGAAATGCTATACCATATGAAATCAAAGACAACTGTAACATGCATATCAGATATACAACAGCTGAAAATGGGCAGTACAATAGTGATCCATTTAGCATTGCTGCCTCACATTGCATGGTTCTCTAGTTCAGTCCTCAGCTGAGGAGCCTTCTGTGCATAAGCTGTATGTCCTCTCTGTGTCCTCATGGGTTTTCACCATTGCAAAACATTCTTCCCACATCCCAAAGACATGGCATAGGTCAACCGGCAATCCTCTAAATTTCCCAGAGGTGAAAATGCATGCATAAATGCATGAATGTTCTGAATGAGTTTGTATGTATTCTGCTATGAGCTGGAACTCCATTTAGGATGAGTACTGATGTTTTGTGTCCACTGCGTGTTGGGATAGGTTCTAGTTCCCCCATAACACTATAATGCATTAAATGCATAACTGAAGAATGAATGCCTCACCCATGACACTCCACTGGATTAAGCAGATAAATGAAGAAAGAATGAATGAATAAATGAAAAAAAAAACAGATGGAAATTCATTATGTGAAAGGACAGTGTGAAATTTATAAAATAACATATTACTTGTAATGTAAAACTATACATTGAATAACTGTTATTTGCTGTCTTAAAGAATAGCATTTAAAGATCTACATATATAAGTTACCTTATGTATTGGTTGCTGGATCCATATTAGCTAAATTAATACTATTTTGTGAGACTACATCATACAAACAGTGAAGGAAGTGTTTCCCCTTAACTAACAGTAAGCAACGTAAGCAGCGCAAGAAATAATAAATGATCAGCATGAAACTATTTACAACCGGTCTCAACGCAACCAGTTTGACTGATCTTGAAGCCATACTGAAACCTCTGAAAGAACACTTATGGCATTTTAAGATTGTCCAGTTTCTGAGTTTTCTTCATCAAGTATTCTCCAGATGCCAGAGAACAAGCACTAAAAATGAAACCAGTGTTGAAGAAACAGACATATTAGAGTATCCAGTACCAAAAAGTGATATGTGTGCCTTATTCAAAGTTTGCAATGTACTGACATAATGCAGAGAGTTTTTGGAAAAGTCATCATTGGAAGGGTTATCAGGAATAAGAGCAAATAGGTGGAGTTGAAGAAGGACAGTGCCTCAAAACAGCATGTGTAAGGACTACAGAACAGATATGTGGCCTAGCCATGTGTGGAAATAAGGTACAAGGTAGAAGATGGGTTGCCAGCTGGCTTACAGACAGAACTCACACGGTAAGAATAGCGGGCTCCAGGTCCGACTCTAAACCAGTCACAAGTGGTGTCCCACAAGGCTAGGTCCTGGGACCCCTACTGTTCAGCATATACTTCTTAGAACTACAGGCAAACACAGGAGGACTATGGATAACCAAGTTCGCCGATGACTGCAAACTGAGAGCCATAACTGACTCTCTGGCTGACAGGGACATCCTTCAAAAAGGCCTTACTGAGACAGACACCTAGTGTCAAAGTCATGGCCTCAAACTAAATGCCAAAAAATGCATAGTCATCCTATTTGGGAAAAACAAAACACCCACGAATTACCACATAGGCGGCAGCCCCCTTAATACAGAAGAGGTAATAAGAGATCTGGAGACCCAGGTAGATAGTAATCTCTCCTTTGACAATCATATTGCCAAAGTAGTTAAGAAATCCTTCCATGTGACCCATCTAATTACTAAGGGGTTCGCATCTAGAAATAAAGAGGTTATAGTGCCCCTCTACTTGTCACTCATCAGACCCATCATAGAGTACAATGCCCCATTTGGAATGTACCTCACAAGACACTTCCAACAGCTGGAAAGACCACAAAAGCACCTCACCAAGAGGATTACTGGCCTCAAACATATGTCCTATGCAGCCCGACTGAAAAAACTCTGGCTGTACTCAGTGGCACATCGCTTACTCAGAGGTGATCTCTGCCTGACTTACAAAGCCATGTCCAACTCAGAACTGATGGACATGTTCCACCTAAAGAAATCCAAGTCACTGCGAGCCACGCGCTCTAGTGAGCTAAATCTCGCCACAACAATAAATAGAACATGCTGGAGGGATAGATTCCAGTCACAGAGACTCTCCATGCTTTGGAAAAAAAATTCCTAACTACATTAGACAGAGCCCCTCACTAACACTCTTCAAGAGAAGCCTTGATGAGAGGATGGGTAACAGAAAACACACCCCTGGGATCACTTCATTGGCTCTGCTTGACAGAGGCTCAGTTAATTAATCAATGGGGCGACGAAAGCCGACACACTCTGGCTATGCTTAAAAATGCCCTCGGGCAAATAGCCTAGTACCTACCTATGAACCTATGAACCTATAAGGAAAGCTGGTGTGGAATGCAGAAGTCCAGGAAGTCATCAAAAGAAAGGAGTGCATGAAAAAATGGGAGATAAAAAATATGGACCAGGCTAGGAAGGAATACTGGGTGGCTAACAAAGAGGCTAAGAAAGGAGTTATAACAGCAAAGAAAAGGGCATCAGAGGCACTCTATCACTTCTGAAAAGTAAATCAGTAGGTGGTGCAAAGAAACTTTATCAGGTTGTAAGGCAAAGACAGAACGATAAAGGAAATAGTCAGACACCCTTCATGACGGATACCAACAACAACCTGCTCACCAGTCCACATGAAATTTAAGGCAGATGGAAGGAGTATTTCCAGAAGCTTCTGAATGAAGAAAACCCTACAGAAGCTGCACTGCTCCGATACAGCCTATGATGAAAGAAGAAGGGGAGCCACAGTAGAAGAAGAAGGAACAGCACTAAGGAAAATGAAGCCAGGGAAAGCAACAGGCTCAAATGAGGACACAGCAGATATGATCAAGATGTTGGGTGAGATAGGGGTGAAATGACTCCTGCAGGCACTCATATCAGTATGGAGAGAAAGGCGTATCCCAGATGACTGGAGAATAAGCATACTAGTGCCAGTGCACAAAAATGAAGAAAACAGAGGTAACCCAGAAAGCTTGAGTCAGGTCTGGTATCCCACCTGTGACCCAGAGGGTAACAGGACTAACAAAAACAGAGTACAAAGGTTTAGTCCAGATAAAATCACCTTAGCTAGCAGATCTAGGAGACTCTCTCTGATCCCCTCAGAGTCCATCTACCTACTCAACTGAATAAACTACTTGAAACTTCAACAAGGTGTTGCTTTATTCCTCCCACAAGGAAGGAATCAGAGATAGAGTCTCCTAGATCTGCTAGCTAAAATGATTTTATCTTGATTAATCCTTTGTACTCTGTACAAGAATAATGTGGACATCTACAACTGAGGGCAGTACAGAAGTATAAAGCTCCTGTCACACTGTATGAAAGTTATGGGGAGGATGATTGATAAACAAGTATGCAGAATGGTAGAAAGTAAGATGGGAGATGAGCAGTTTGGATTCAGATTAGGATACAGCACAACTGGTCTGATGTTTCCAGTCAAGAAGGAACTAAACATGAGGAAAGAGTCCAACTGGGTATTCCTATACATGAGGAAAACATATGACAAGGTCCCAAGAAAGTTGATTTGGGCAGTCCTATAGTGGTTCTAAGTCCCAGAAGCATTGGTAGAATTAGTGCAGACTATGTACAGTGACCCAATGACTCAAGTACAATGTTTTCAGTCTCATAGAAGGGGTTCCAGTGGGAGTGGGTGTACAGGTTCAGCTCTTAGGCCACTGATGTTCATAATGGTGATGGACAAAATTAGCAAACAGGTCAAAGGGGACAGATCGACAAAATTAATGTATGCAGATAAAGGGGACAGAGCAGATTCTGTTGGGGCAGTCTGTGCTGCCCACCATGTATTCCTTTAGACCCACGAGCAGTACTGGGGATCCCTTTCTTGTGCAGGGCTGTCCTGCTTGCCAGGTATAGGTCTCCCTTCTTCCCCAACTCACTTGAACTGGCATATTGTCTATCAGCGAACCAGATCCTCATGTCCTCAGGCAAAGTGCTAAGGGCTTGTTCCCTCACCAAAAGTTCTGCCAGCCCTTCAAAAGTGGTGACCTGACATCCACTCACCCACCTATGGAAATAAGTGCTCAGTTCAGCAACATATTCACACACACTTTCATCTGCCTTGCGTCTATGCTAACAAATCTTTTTTCCTATACATTTCAGGTGTTAGCTTAAACAATTCTAACAAGTGATTTTTAACAACAGTATAATCAAAACATGCAACGTCAGACATTTTTGACAAAACAGTTACAGCTTTACCATGGAGTAAGGGGGTCAGGAACCATACCCAGAGCCTTTGATCAACACCATACTGTTTGCATACCCTCTCAAACATATGAATGAAACTATCAAAATTATCCGCCTCTTTAAACTGCGGAAGAAATTTACTGACCTTTTGTGCTTCTGGGGTTCAGTTACTCTCTTCCCCATTACCTCCATGACTCTGGTGAAGAGTCAGCATTTCCCTCTCATGCTTCCTCTGCTGCTCCTTTCCTCAGCTTCCATGCGCAGCAGTTTCTCATTCTCCTCAGCCTGTAGACTCCTCAGTCTCTCAGCTGCTTCTATTTCTAAATGCCTGGCCTCCAACTCAAGTCACTTTAGCTTCAGATGGATTTTTTAGTCCCCAGCAGAAAGGTTGAACTGTCCATTCTCAGAGGGTATTATATCTCCACTGCCAGCCTGATTGTCCTCCTGGTTGCTGTTTTCTGATGCAGCTGTAACCAAGGCTGCAACCAGGTCTGCCTTAGTCAGGTTTCCATGCACCAGTCCCCTAGCCTGGCACATCTCCACCAGCTGGCTCCTTGTCAGCTTTCCATATTCCTCTGCTGACATGCTGCCTGTTAACCCTGACTAACTAAACTAACAAAAGAAATAAAACAATTGTGATCTGAACTCTGAGTATTCGCTGTGTGGCTGATTTAGAGAACAAAACACCATCAGAGGTCACTGTACACAAGCTACAGGAATTCACTCTACTCACACCACTACAAACCAATTAGTATTTGCCAACCAATTAATATGTGGTGTGAATATCCCACTACTGCCAAACAATTAGTATGTGATGCCCATGCCCTGGCCCAGCAATCAAGAAGCCTCAATCCTCACCATTAACACCAGTGAGGGGCGTCTCCTATAGGATAAAGGATAACAAATACACACAGTAAAGTGCAATTTCCCTTAAGAGCACACAGAAATCACAGTCAGTCCAGAGCTGGTCGCTACCTTGCTCCCCAGATCCCCAATAAGACTCCCCACTGGTACAGCTATAGGGTCCAGATCTTAGCCTAGTGGGCAAGCTAAAATCTCCAGCACCCTCTCTGTCCAACCAGTGCTTTGTGTCCCTGCCCAAGTAGCTGACACACACATACACACACACACACACACACACACACACACACACACACACACACACACACACACACACTTTGAGAAGAGTTTATACAACCACACAGACACTCCTGGGGAAGGCTGGCACAGGTTCTCCAGCTGTGCCCCCTTTTCCCAGACTATATGGTAGTACCAGCTGCCACCACCCACTAATATTTATCAGCTACTCAAAGGCCCTTAAAAGGGTGTTGAATTATTACTGTGCAATATTATTATCCAATTAGTAGTAGTATAGCCCAGGGCTAAAGCTATTGGAGTGGCGTTGTACACTTTTACCAAAAGCATGCAAGTACTCCAAAGAGCTTAAATTATCTCTACAAAAACAGCCACAGTTGAAAGGGTTTAAAAATATTTAATAACAAATAGTCGAAACACAAGACAATACTTTTACTACACAGTGCTAGTCAAGAGTTCAGAGATCACAGAGAAATACATAAATAATTCAGTAGTACAGTTCTGACATGACAGAAAAACACGTAGTCTAATCTTTCTAGTTTCTAGCTATTTCTAAGAGAAAACAGAAGTCTAAGATAAACTTACATATAGAGCAAGACAGTGCTGGTGAGTTGGATGGTCAAGACAAAAATGTTTAATGCTCTCTGATTCTCTCTGTTTTTAAAATCACATTCCTGGTTCACATTACATCATTCTTCACACTTCCCTGGGTTCCCAGGCTAACAGAAACTACATTTACATTCTTCACCTCTGGGCAGAAACCAGAGCAATAAAGGACATTTATGCATGCAAATTCTGGCCATTAACACTGGCCTTAAAACAATAGGCAGGATGCCTCACTCTAGACTTACTGGCTCAGAGTTTTACATCAAAGGGTCACAGCATGCTTTACTTGGTCAGTAGAGTGCACTGTTACATTTTTTTCCAGTTCCAAATCTAACACTACTTTTACCATTTAAGACAACAAGCCTGTGGTTTCCATTAATATTTACAGATGACAGAATTATCTCCAAAATTCTATCTGGCTAGGCTGGCAGTTTTCACCTATCTTCACCCAATCTTCACATAGAGGACCAACTTGCAGACTATGGAATGCTTCTAGAGTCCACCTCTTTCAAAAAAGCTACTTAATAATCCAAGGCTCTACTAGAATGTGTCTTGACACTGCCTAGAATTTACTTGTTATGGTGGAAATAAAAACAATTGTATGGGATATTCATTTGGAAACTGACTACTTTGACACTGGTTGTCTTTTTTTCCTTACCTTCATAAGAAATGCATAACGGTCAAAAATTCTGAAGGTGTTAGTTCTTTCATGATAGTATCCGAGTTGTCTCTGGGCATCCAGGGTATGGAGAGTCCTTTCTTCCTCTTCTTTTAGGTTCTGGAAAGAAGACAGGGAAATGAATAGCTTGGCTAAAATTAAACTTGGATACCACTTGACATATAAATGAATTGATTCTCAAATAAACTTTATCTTTGTGGAAAATGAGATAAAGTTGACCCACCGTAAGAGCTTGCATTTCAAACTCTCTTTTTGAAGACATCATTGCAATCAGTAACACTATTCTCCATTTTCATAGGTTCATAGGTTGGTACTAGGCTATCAGCCCTAGGGCCTATGCAAGCCTAGTCATAATTCCCTGGATATTTCTTCCCACAATATTTACTTCTCTGGGCCCCTGTCTAGCAGGGTGACTGACATGATCCTTGGGGTGAATTTCCTATCTCCCATCCAATCATCAAGGTTCCTTTTGAAGAGGGCCAATGAGGCGCTCTGCTTGACATGTATGGGCAGTCTATTCCAGAGTATGGACAGTCTCTGGGTCAGGAACCTATCCCTCCAGCATGTTTTGTTCATTGTGATGACAAGGTTTAGATCCCTGGAGCGTGTGGCTCTGAGGGATTTGGATTTCTTTAAGTGGAGCATGTCCAACAGCTCTGGGTTTGACATGGCCTTGTATGTTAAGCAGAGATCGCCTCTGAGTAGATGATATGCCACAGAGTATAGCTGGAGTTTTTTTTAGACGGTCAGCATATGGCATCTGCTTTAGGCCTATGATTCTTTAAGTGAGGTATTTCTGTGGCCTTTCCAGCTGTTGCAGATGTCTTGTGAGGTACATACCAAACGAGGCATTATACTCTATAATGGGTCTAATGAGGGATGAGTACAGTGGGACAATGACCTCCTTTTTTCTGGATGAAAAGCCCTTATTGATGAGGTATGCCACATAGAAGGATTTCCTGACTGTTGCGGTGATGTGGTTATCGAAAGTGAGACCACTGTCCACCTGTGTCCCTAAGTCTCTCATCACACTTTCAATATTTAGCCCCCTGCCCCCTATGTGGTAATTCACGGGTACATTTTTTTTTCCAAAGGGGATAACTATACATTTCTTGGCATTAAGCTTGAGCCCATGGCTCTGGCACCAGGCATCTGTTTCTGTAAGGCCTTTTTGTAGAATATCCACATCATTTGGGGATTCAGTAATGGCTCCCAGTTTGCAGTCATCTGCAAATTTTGTTAGCCAGAGTCCCTTAGTGTTGGCCTGTACATCAGAGAAGTAGATGACAAACAAGAACCTATTCCTAAATTAAGGCATCTGGCCAAGGTGGTTCTCTTCCAGCTAGGTTCGTTTCATGTTATTCGACTTTTGTCTTAGTATTTAGAAATACTCTTGTTCTTTGTCCTTATTGTTGTTCTAGTCATTAGACTGTTCTTTGTATTTTTTTTTTGTTTTATCTTTAGCTGTTTTCCATTTCCTAGAGTCCTATCAAGGACTTTTTTTTAAGTATTTAAGAAGACTATTTTGGTATAATTTTTTGAGTTCTTATAAGGACTTTTAATCCCCTGCAGCTACTGGTCTTTTCTAGAAGTCTTAGAAGAGATTGCCTTGGTACTGTTTGGCTAAGTAGATATAAGGACTTTTCCCTGAGAAGTTTCATCCTGCTGGATGCCTTTAGATCTTCTGCTTTAGCTGTATTTCAGTCTATCTCTATTAAGGAATCTGTGACAATAGGAGGTACTGCCAGCCATACCAGGAGAAGTAGGGCAGTAGATGTATGGCTTGTGCCGGCACAGCTATCTGGAGTTTTGTAAATAATTATATGTCATTTGTATATCAATCATTTGTACAGATGCTTGTGCTGAAAATGTACTTGCCAGGTTTGCTTGTGTTAAAATGATTCAACAGTGCATCCTGCTGGAATGAAAAGAAATGTACATGTATTATTGTAACTGAACTGAATGTATATGTTTAATAGATGGTACTGGGACAGCAGAGGTTAACCAGCTAGCTTACATTAAGAAAAATAAGCAAAATTTAAATGAGCTGTTAAATCATTAAAAATGGCACCCCACATTGCTGAATAGTTCCAGAGATGGTAGGTCTGGAAGAAGCCTTTGTTCATTAGCTCAGTAAAAGGAGAGGAAGCCCCAGGCACTGCCATAAACATTTAGATGTGCATTGTAGCCATCTATGCTAAATTCCTGTCTCAGCTTCAAAGGGTGATACAGTAAGAACCTAGAGTCAGGTGACCAGATTAGGTCATTTTGCAAGCCATGTTGAATATTATATTTTACAGGGAATAATTTCTGAGTATTGAGCATTACATTTTGGGAAACCTGACTAGAAAGACTGCTCACATATTTCTTTATGCCTTGCTGTATCAAGTAAGTTATTCGGGAATAGTAATTCTCCTAGATTCAGTCATGAATACAATTAAGCTTAGTTGAGAGATTGCTTTTCTTTATTTGTATGAGTCTGTCCATCAATGTTATTTTTAATATTTCTTGTGAATTGAACCCTGCAGTTTAATGTAAATATATATTTAGAATTTTTCTTGTTCTTTTATTATTTATTATTAAATATATTTAAGCTTTTCATTGTGGCTGGTCCTTGTTAGAAAATATTTAATCTTGGAGAGGATTTGAACATATTTATTTGATGATAACTCTGGCCACTCCTGAAAGCTTTGCTGTTTGGTCAACATTACCATTTGTATGAATATTAACTTCACTCAGCATAATTAGATACCCTTTTAAGGGCCTTATAGTAACTGACTGGTGGTAGTGAATCTACCTTATAATCTGGGCAAAGTTGGTAGAGCAGATAATCTGTGCCAGCCTTTCCTGTGTGTGTGTGTGTGTGTGTGTGTGTGTGTGTGTGTGTGTGTGTGTGTGTGTGTGTGTGTGTGTGTGTGTGTGTGTGTGTGTGTGTGTGTGTGTGTATGTGTGTGTGTGAAAATTAAATCTCAAGGAGTGTGTACGTCAGCTACTTGGGGCAGGGCATGAAGCACTGGTTTCACAGTACCAGTGGGGAGCCTTATTGGGGACCTGAGAAGACACAGAGGGAGACACCCAGACACCGGGCTGAGTGTGTACCATGTGTGCTCTTAATGGAAATTGTGCTTGATGCAGAGAGGTCTGCATCTGGAAATACTGAGTGTACCATTTGTATTCCAAGTGAACGCCCCTCTTCAATGTCAGTGGTGAGAATTCAGGCTCCTTGATTACTGGCCCAGTGTGGGGACATTGCATTTTGACTGGCAGTGATGGGACCATCACACATCACATATTGGTGAGCAGAGGTGGGATATTAATTGAACTCCTGTAACCTGTAAGCAGTTGTCACTAAAAAAGTGTACTTTCAAGCAGCCACAAAGTACACATTCAGAGTTTCATATCACAGTAGTTTTATTTACTTACTTTTTGTTAGCTTAGTTAGTCCAGGATAACAGGCAAGGATGTCAGCAGAGGATTATGTCAAGCTGACAAAGAACCAGTTGGCTGAGATGTGCCAAGCCAAAAGATTAGTATATGTTAATCTGACTAAAGGGGAAATTATTGAAGCCTTAATCACAGCTACAGCGCAGACCAGCAACCAGGAAGACAGCCAGTCTGGCATTGGGGATGTACAGCTCTCAGAAACAGGACAGTTCAACTTTTCCTCAGAGGATTTAAAAATCCATCTGGAGTTAAAAAGACGTGCACTGGAGGCCAGATGTTTGGACCTAGAATCATCAGAGAGACTGTGGCATTTGGAGGCTGAAGAAAAGGAGAAGCAGCATCATCATGAGAGGGAGATGCTGATTCTTCAGCAGCATCATGAAGGCAATGGGGAAGGGAGTAACTGAACCCCGGAAGCAATAAAGGTCAGTAAATTTCTTCCACAGTTTACAGAGGGTGATCATTTTGATAGTTTTATTCATATATTGAAAGGGTATGTAAACAGTATAATGTTGACCAAGGGCTCTGGGTATGGTTCCTGTCCCCTTTACCCCATGGTAAAGCTGTAACTGCTGTTTCTAAATTGTCTGATACTGATTGTTTAGACTATGCTACAGTTAAAAAATGTTTATTGGAATGTTTCAAGTTAACACCTGAAGCTTACAAAAAAAAAGTTTTATGAACATAGCCGGAAGACATATTAAAGACGAAAGTGTGTGATTATATTCCTGAGTTAAGCACTTATTTTCATGGGTGGGTGTCAGATCACCACTTTTCAAGGGCTGGCAGATGTTTTGGTGAGGGAAGAAGCCCTTAGCACTTTGCCTGAGGACATGAGAATCTGGTTGGCAGACAGGGAATGCAGCCTGCAGATGAGCTGGGGAAAATGGATCATTACTTAGCAAGCAGGGCATCACTGCACAGGAAAGAGATATGCAGAGCTGCACATGGATATAAGGAAACCCATGGTGGGCAGCCCAAACCACCCCAACAGAGTCTGCCAGTAACAGGGGAAGCCACTAGTTCAAGTACACAGCCAGGATCAAGGGTTAAATGTTTTAAATGTAACCAATGAGGCCATGTAGCATACAGATGTCCATGGAGGCAAGGTGAGGGAGCCAGCAAGTAGGAATAACAGAATGCCAGCAGTAAGTTGTCTGGAGACAAATGTGGTACCAAACTACCACCAGAGTTTGCATCCTATCTGGGTGGATGGAAACAGGCCACTACCAAGAGATACACAGTCTTTGATATAACCATTGTGAAGCCTGTAGTGGTTAAGAGGAGCAGCACTTGCTTGGGCAGTAAACTCCAGTCAGAGCTTCAGGAGGGATCCCATTCCAGATGCCTTTGGCCAGGGTTCACCTTGACTGAGAGGGTGGAAAAGGAAACAAGCAAGGTGTGTTTAAGGGGTTCTACCTCACTTAAACGACATGCCGGAACATCGACATGGAAATCGCGAGCCCCAGAAGATCGACAGCGCAGAAGACCGACGCGACGGGACCTAGAAGATCGACAGTGCAGAAGACCGACCCGACGGATGAAAGCACCGACGCCGAGAATGCCGACATGGGAAAAGGCTGTGTAAGTATGCGGTAGTGACGGACGTTAGGGTGCGAGTAAGGTAAGTGTGGATATTGACGATCTGTGGGGATAGGGGTGGGTTAAGTGAGTTAGGGTTAGGGAGCGGGTCAGGTAAGTGTGCGGTAGTGATTGTGTTTGGGTTAGCGGATAAGTGAGTTAGGGTTAGGAGCGGGTCAGGTAAGTGCGCGGTAGTAATTGTGCTTGGGTTAGGGGCAGGATAAGTGAGTTAGGGTTAGGGAGCGGGCCAGGTAAGTGTGCGGTAGTGACGGACCTTAGGGTTAGGGTTTGGGTTAGGGTTGTAGGTAGTTGTGTATGTGAGGTTTAGTGTGGGTTTGTAGGGATTTTGGTGTGCTTGTGTTGTGTATGTGGTTTTTGGACGGGGAATGTGTTTTGTTTGTTGATTGTGGTGTGTGAAGTGTATGAGGTTTCGTGTTTGTGTACCATCGGTTATTTCGTTGTCGGGCATGTGAGATTTCGTGTTTTTGTACTGTCGGTTATGTGGTTTCAGTGATTGCGTTGTCGGTGTTTTGGTGTTTCGTTTATGTGAGGTAGAACCGTTTAAGGATATCCCTGGAGATGTCTTGATAGGGAATGATTTTGATAATGCAGTATCTTCTGTGCATGCAGTGACCCACAGCCAAGCTTGGAGATGGGCATGTGGCTCTGGTAGCCTGGAGGAAACCCAGACAGACCGCATCCCTGAAGCCAGGACTGGTGATGTGGCTAATTTAGGGAGGGAGCTACCCTGTAGCAATGAGCCTGAAGATGAACCACAGCTGCTGGTAGGTACTTATGGTCCCTTGGACAGGGTGACTGCAAGGGCAGAAGTGAGTGATAGCACCCAGGCTGACAGTGAGGCACCACTGTCAGAAGATACCAGACTTCCTGTGCAAGGGGAGCTGGGAAAAGTCACAAAGATAGAGTTGAGACAGGCGCAGCTCTCAGACCTTACATTACAAGGCTTGGCGGAGGTAGCTAGGGAGACATCTGATTCACAAGGAAAAGGGGGGTCTGTATACTGGAACAAAAGGTTACTGTATAGAGAATGGACCTCTGAGGGAGGGCAAGAAGGTGAGGTAATACAGAAGTTGGTAGTGCCTAGAAGCTACTGGCTAGCACTTCTAGCATTAGCCCATGGCATTCCTTTTGCAGGTCATACGGGCATAAAGCATACCAAGAGATGTATTATGCAGAACTTTTATTGGCCTGGGATTGCCAGGGATGTAACCAGGTACTGCAAGACCTGTGAGCAGTGCCAAAAAGTAGTTAAGGCAGGAGACAAGGTCAAAGCTCCTTTGATGTCTTTGCCTGTGATTGAGGAGTCATTTCAGAGGGCAGCTGTGGATATTGTGGGGCCCCTGAGTACCCCAAGTTCCACAGGGAAGAAGTACATCCTAGTGGTAGTAGATTATGCTACTAGATACCCTGAGGCGGTGGTTCTCTCCTCCATTGAGGCAGAGGAGGTGGCAAATGCTTTGCTAGAGATTTTCAGCAGGGTAGATTTCCCAAGAGAAATACTGACAGAGGTGACAATTTCATGTCAGACCTGCTGGCTTGTCTGTGGGAGCATTGTGGGGTGAAGGACCTAAAGACAACCCCTACCATCCCCAGACTAATGGTCTTGTGGAGAGGTTAAACTCAACACTAAAGATGATGCTATGGCATTTGCAGACCAGTTTAAGAGAGACAGTGGGGCAAATAATTGCCCCATCTGTTGTTGAGAGATACCCCAAGAATCCACATGTTTTTCACCCTTTGAGTTACTGTATGGGCATAGGGTGAGGGCGAACCTTTAGATTTGATTCATGATGAGTGGGAGGGTGAATGTGAATGCCACAAGGAGTCTGTTGTGGCATATGTCCTAAACCCCAGGACAAGGCTTATGGAGCTCATGTGCTTGACCGGGGATAACCTGGCAGGAGCCCAACTGCACAAAAAGATCTGGTCTGCCGGAATGCTCAAGCCAGAGAGCATGCCTTGGGACAGTAGGTGATGGTGCTCATTCTTGTCAGACACAATAAGCTGCAGGCAGTTTGGGAGGGACCCTTCAAGTGGTAAGAAAGGTCAGTGGTAGAACTGCTAGGCAGAAGACAGGGGCACAAATTGTACCATGTAAACACACTGAAGCCTTATAATGTAGAAAACAAACTCCAGACTCTCCACGTTTAAAAATTGTAGAATAGCGATTTATTAAAGACAAAGTTAAGCGCTTTCGCGTATCTCCAGATACGCTTCTTCAGACCATATAAAACATAATGAAACCAGGGAATATATAGCAAGATGCAAACTATCATTCAATCAATTAATCTAGCAATTATGCATTTACAGAATTAAGTTCATTTAAAGAAGAAGAAGCACATTTAAAACTTTAAACCGCTAATAGCATTGTTTTTAATACAACATTACTAAAAAGCCCTCAAAACTAAACTATTTAATAGACAATGTTTAAAATACATTGATAAATAAATAAATAAATATATAAACTGTGCTCATTTTAACTTATTTCATATCAAGAATATCAAGATTTATGGCAAGAGATAAAAAGAGAAACAATATATATAAAATCTAACAATATATTTACTCTAATGTTATGCACTTCTAATATGAAAATGACTGCCACATCTGTTTCTAATGCAATGAATAAATATAAATAAATAACTAGAAATGTGCAGCAAAAAAAAAAATAAAAAATTTTTTTAACGTATCCATTTGTATACATCTAGAATTAAATCCATGAATAAAAACATAACTTGTATATGTGAAATAAACATTGGATAAAATTTTTTTTAAAAACCTTGGTTATGATGAACTTTGAATATATGTTAAAATCAACTATAGTTATATAAAATATTGATGCATTTATCTAAAAAAATACATATAAAAAGTCTTTATTAACATTATAAGGATGAATATACTATAAAAAACTCATCAAAAAATGGTACTAAAAACTCATATATATGAAATTTTTATACATCATTAAAATTTTTTATACAAATAAGCTCATTTTATTAAAAACAATGGTCATATGAAACTATCTACGTGTATTAAGAAATGACCTTATAGTGACATAATTATTTAAACCTGGAAAATGATGACCCTTAAGTCTAAAAATCCATTTCAGTTCTTTTAATTCTAAAGAATTTATGTAGTCACCACCCCTAGCATTATGTTCCACTATCTGTAAGACTCTAAACACAAAAGAGTGTGATGGATTAGCTAAAATGTGCTTTGCCAGTGCATTCAATTCATTCTTATTCTTAATATCGTACTGATGATTGTAAATTCTACTTTTTAATTTCCTTTTAGTAAGGCCTATATAAAAAGCTGTACACTGTTCGCATGTAGCTAAATAAATTAGACCAGAGGTATCACAACTAGCTCTGAATCTTGGTTTAAATATATAAGGTAGCACAGGGTGCTCGAAATCCTGTGTTTTAGTAATATATTTACAATAATTACAATGTGTGCATGGGTAGGTACCTAATGAATGCCTTGGTCCTGACTGAACTGTATTACTTGAGACAGTTCTATCACATAATATGCTTTTCAAATTGTTATTATTCCTATAAGTTATGTGAGGATTTCTGCCTACCAATTTTGAGGTAGGCTCATCTGTCAAAAGAATTTTCCAGTTATTAACCAATATTTTCTTAATACTTTGAAAATCATTGGTATAAGTTGTCATAAATGTTATCTTTTCATGCTTGTTGTTATCCTTGTTATTGAAAAAATGAAATGAAGGATTATTATGTTTTAATTTCGTAGATAGTGTCTTATTTTCATTCAGAACATTGTTCATAACATTCAATATCAAATCATATTCATAGCCTCTATCAAGAAACATTTTGATCATGTTGTCTGCCGCATTTAATAAATCTTTTTTATCTACACAAATTCTATTTAATCTAATAACTGGCTCTTTATAATGCCTTTAAAAATATGACGTGGATGCATACTGTCATATTTTAGAATCGTGTTTTTCCAACAATTTTTCTTATACAGTTTCGACGTCAGTCTACCTTCTCTAATATCTAAACTGACGTCCAGAAAATTTACAAATTCATATGATGCATCAACAGTAAATTTAAGAAAATCAGTTGTAGTTTCTAAATATTCTTTAAACAAGATAAATTCTTCTAGAGAGCCATCCCATACGATTAAAATATTGTCAACAAAACGTTTATAAATTAAAATTTTAGAGAAAAAATAATGCTGAAAAACATGTTCTTTTTCCCATTGGTACATCACTAGATTGGCATATGTGTTTGCACAAGGGGTGCCCATAGCCAAACCAGATCGCTGTAGGTATAGGCCCCCCCTTGAATGCAAACACATTATTGCCAAGAACTAGTTCAAGAAGATGACATATCAAAATTACTTTATTCCTATCTATTGTGGGATTAAATTGTAACAATTCCCTCACAGCTTGAATTCCTTCATCATTTGGAATCGAAGTAAAAAGGCTATTTACATCCATTGTAATTAACAAGTGTCTGCCCTTTACAAAATTAAAATCAAGTGATCGCAGGTATTCTAAAAGTTGATAAGTGTCCTTAAGTATACTGGGAATAGCCTCAACCAAAGGTCTCATGGTATCTTCTAAATATACAGATATGTTTTCAGTAATCCATTTAGCAACTGATACTATAGGACGTATAGGTGGTGGCATAACTCCCTTATGCATTTTAGGTAAGCCTTTGATAATAGGGACTATAGGTATGTCATTCAGCAAAAAATCATATAAACTTTTTGAAATTTGAGAACACATAAGTAAATCATATAAATCATCCTTAATATTTTTAATTATTCTATCTAATTTAGTTTCATCAATTAGTGTATAAGTATTAACATCATCTAACATTTCTTGCATCAAAATGTCATATTCCATGGTTTCAAAAACAGCTACACCCCCCCCCCTTATCCACAGGTCTAAATGTTAAATCAGAATTATTAGAGAAGTTTTGTAATGACTTCTTAGTTTCACTAGACATGTTAAAAAATGCACATTTCTTTTCCTTACTATAAAAATAATCATAAAAATCAAGTTTGCATAATTTCATGAATGATTCAACATGATGTGGCATAGGTGGTATATAAGAACTTTTCTTTTTATGAATAAAAGAACTTGTTACATTTTCCTTCACGGACATAGAACCCTTAGAGAAATGCAGCTTCAGTGCTACAGATCTACCAAACATGCGTAAATCTATCAGAATATCTGATAATCTACTTCCTTGCGATGGAACAAAGGACAACCCTTTGTTCAGTAACTCAATGTCATGTTTATTAAATTCATACCTGGACATATTGAAGAAAAGCGTATTTAGGGTTTTTGTCTCCTTCGTTGATGCGTGCCTGCATCACCCGAATACTTCCTTTTTCTCGTTTCCCAGCTGTTCTGTCTCTCTCTGAAGCCTTACCATAGGTTCATAGGTTCATACTAGGCTATCTGCCCGAGGGCATTTATAAGCCTAGCCCATAGTTTTGTGGCTTACGCCACCCCTTTAGTTTGGAGAAACTATGCCCATTATTTTGCTGTGCCTCTGTCGAGCAGTGACACTGAGGTAACCCCTGGGGTGTATCTGCGATCTCCCATCCATTGGTCAAGATTCCTCTTGAACAAGGCCAGCGAGGTGCTCTGCCTCACATAAACCGGGATTTTGTTCCACAGCATAGGGAGTCTTTGGGTGATGAATCTGTCCCTCCAGCACGTCCTATTAATAACCGTGTCGAGGTTTAAGTCTCCCGCCCTTGTGGCTCTGAGGGATCTAGATTTTTGAGATGAAGCATGTTCATCAAATCTGGGTTTGACATGGCCTTGTATGTCAGGCATAGGTCACCTCTGAGCAAGCGGTAAGCAACTGAATATAACTGGAGTTCTTTCAATCGGGCAGCATAAGACAGATTTTTGAGACCCTTTATCCTTTTGGTGAGGAACTTTTGTGGCCTCTCCAGCTGCTGCAAGTGTCGGGTCAGATACATTCGAATGGGGCATTGTACTCGATCATTGGTCTGATGAGTGATGAGTATAGGGAGACTATGACTTCCCTTGATCTAGATGTGAATCCCTTCATGATAAGGTGGGCAATGTAGAAGGTCTTCCTAACTACTTTAGCAATATGAGTGTCGAATGAAAGGCTACTGTCAACCTGGGTTCCCAGGTCCCTAATAACTTCTTCTGTGTTCAGGGGATTGCCACCTATATGGTAGCTAGGGGTAACCTTATTTTTCCCGAAGGGTATGACTATGCATTTCTTGGCATTTAACTTTAGGCCATGGCTCTGGCACCAGTTATCCATTTCTGTAAGACCCTTCTGAAGGATATCTGTGTCAGATGTGTTTTCCACTACGGCGCCCAGTTTGCAGTCATCTGCAAACTTTGTCAGCCATAACCCTCCTGTGTTTGCTTGTACTTCAGAAAAGTAGATGCCAAACAAGAGTGGGCCCAGGACTGAGCCCTGTGGGACACCACTTGTGACAGGCTTTGAGTCTGACATGGCGCCAGCAACTCTGACCCTGTGGGTTCTGTCACTCAGCCAGTTTGCAACCCATCTTGTAATGTATGGGTTTACATTTAAGTTGATGAGTTTTTCAATGATACCCGAGTGAGGTATTGTATCAAAAGCCTTCGCCAGGTCTAGGTAGGCTGTATGGACTGCCTTTCCCTCGTCAATGGCCTTGGTGACTGTTTCAAAAGTCAACCAAGTTTAGAAGGCATGATCTGCCTTTGACAAAGCCAAACTGGGTTGGATCCAAAGTCTGCAAGTTCCCTATGTCTTTATTTATGAGATCCATTATGATCCTCTCCATGGCTTTGCAGATCAGGCTTGTCAAGCTAATGGGACGGTAATTTCCAGGGTCGGTGGAGGCACCACCTTTGTGGAGTGGGACCACAGTCGCTGTGCGCCACTCCCTGGGTACGTATCCAGAGGTGAGACTAAGATTAAACAGCTGTCCTAACTGTGGGTTTAATTCCTCGTTGAGTTCATGGAGCACACAGCCGGAGACACCATCAGGTCCCATGGATGCTGTGTTCTTTGCCTTGGAGAGAGCAGTTCTCACCTGGGCGTTAGAGATGTTTGGGGGGCTACAATCATTTGGTATAGATATCTCTCCTTTAGGGGAGGGGAGTTTGCACTGAACCTTTCAGCCAGTATGTTGGCAATGTCTGTAGGATCAGTAATCTTCACATCATTTTGAACTAATTCTGAGCATATCTGGGAGTTTCCTCCTAGGTTTCTGACATAGCTAAAGAATGCCTTATGGTTGTCTTTAGAGTCCTTAGCTATTTTTTCTCAAAATTAGCTTTGGATGATTTTATGAGAGCTCTTAGCTTTTTACTTATAGTGATCAGCGGTGTCTTACCTTTTAAGGATTTTGCTCTATCTTGTAGTAGCTTTCTCCTTTTGTTGTAGAGTTTGTTTATGGCTGGGGTCCACCAGACTGGACGCTTGCCTTTGGTACAAAGAGTCTTTGTTTTGCTTGGGATTGCCTGATCCATGCAGCCCTGCAGGTGCTGGTAGAAGGCATTTGTAAGTGATTCAGTGGTTTGAGTAATGTTAACCGCTGGCTGAGGGGCCTTAAAGGAGACCACACTAGTCTTTAGAAGTGTGAAGTCGGCTTTCGAGAAGTTCTTTACTGTGGTCTTTTCCTTTCGGGAGGGGCGGATGAGGACCTCCAGCGAGATTAGTTTGTGATCAGATCTCACCAGTGAGGGGTATACTTCCGGCATTGAACATTGTGCTCCCATGTTCGTGATGATGAGATCAAGTATGTTTTCTCCTCTTGTGGGGATAGTGACTAGTTGTTCCATGGCATTTGAGTTTATGAATTCCAGGAACTTTTGGGCTAGAGTGTTTGGGCTTGAGTAGTGTTCCCAGTCTATATTAGGATAGTTGAAGTCACCTAGTATGATGGTGTTCGGAGATACATTTATCCCCTCCAGTGTTTTCAGGAAGGCCATATGAGGTTCCTGAGTTTGTGAGGGTGGCCTGTAACATGCTACAAATTGCAGAGCAGTCTTGCCTATGGTTAATTGCACCTGGATGGTTTCCGATGCATCGTGCTATGCCACCAATCTTGAGGTGTGGGTGTCCTTGATGAATATGGATACCCCTCCTCCTTTCTTGGTATTGTCCGGGTTTTGGGGCCGGAACGCATGATATGAGGTAAAACCTGATAGTGCTGGGGTGCTCTCAGGAGCCTTGAACCAGGTTTCTGTCACAGCACAGACATCGATGTTCTCCATACTGAGAAGGGCCTCGAGTGCGTGCATCTTGAGGTTGAGACTTGTGGCATTGAGCAGCATTACCCTTAGTTTTTTTTCTTTGTTTTGTTCTAGGGTGGTAGGTTTAGAATTTGAGCCTTGCCTAAAAAAGGCACTATGGGGGTGGCAAGAGCCTTTGCCAAAATCCGGAATCCCAGGGGTGGCAAGTGCAAAGCCGTCCCTTGTGAAGCAGCGTGGCTTGTCCAGCATGTCATCCCAGGCAGACAGACATTGGATCCCCTTTGAATGACACCAGAGTTTAAGCCAATTGTTAAAGCTGATCATCTTATCTCTGTATTGTGAAGCTGATCATCTTATCTCTGTATTGTGGCATCATTCTTGGTGAAGGTAGGATACTGCTCAAGGTCAGGGTCATACCTGCTTGGGCTACATAATCAGAGAGCTCCTCTATGTGATAGGGAGGCCCTTGTGCTGAGTATTTGCAGTGGATGGGAGGAGGAGTCTCATGGGGATCTAATGACTGACACCTCAGGCAATGTCCCAGTGGCTATTCCCTACCTAGGTTTGAGAAATCTGAATAGTGTTACAGGAGTTTGGTGACGTGTTCACTGGGAAACCAGGGTGCATCCACCTGGTGCAGCACCATGTGGATACAGGGCCCCAAAAACCTATCAAGCATGCCCCTTACAGGGTGCCTGAATGAGTCAGACAGCCTCTGAGGGAGAAGATATTGAAACTGGGAGTAATCCAGGAGTCCAGCAGTCCCTTGGTCTCCCCAGTGGTACTGCTACCAAAGGATGGCAGCACCAGGTTCTATGTGGATTATAGGTTGATAGGTTTATAGGTGTGTACTGTGCTAATGGCCCTGGAGCCTTTACAAGCCTAGTCCATAGGTCTACCCTGGCATCATGCCACCCGACCTTAGTTCCCAGTGCCTCTGTTGAGTAGAGCCACTGGAGTGATCCCTGGGATGAATTTTCTATTTTCTATCCACTCATCAAAATTTCTCTTGAAGAGGGAAAGTGTGGTCCTCTGACATATATGGGAAGTCTATTCCATAGCATGGGCAGTCTCTGGGTTATGAACCTGTCCCTCCAGCATGTTCTGTTGATTGTGGTAATGAGGTTGAGGTTTCTGGTGCATGTGGTGTGGAGGGAATGGGATTTCTTTAGATGTAGCATTTCTAATAGAGCTGGGTCAGACATGGCTTTGTAAGTCAAGCAGCGATCACCTCTAAGCAGGCGATATGAGACAGAGAATAGTTGGGGTTTTTTTGAGTCTGTCCATATATGACAAGTATTTAAGGCCTGGGATCCTCTTTGTGAGGTAATTTTGCGGCCTCTCCAGTTGTTGCAGGTGTCTAATGAGGTACATGCCAAATGGAGCATTGTACTCGATGACTGGCCTAATGAGGGAAGAGTAGAAGGAGACAATGACCTCTTTCTTCCTGGATGCAAAACCCTTAGTAATGAGATGTGCCACATAGAAGGCCTTTCTGACCACAGTAGCAATGTGGTGGTCAAAAGAGAGGTCGCTGTCAAGCTGTATTCCCAGATCTCTTATAATGCCTTCTGTGTTCAGTGGACTACCATTGATGTGGTAATTCATGGGAACCTATTTTTTCCCATAGGGGATGACAACACATTTTTTGGCATTGAGCTTAAGGCCATGGTTCTGACACCAGTCATTGGTCTCAGTGAGGCCTTTCTGTAGGATGTCAACATCACTTGGGGAGTTAATAATAGCTCCCAACTTGCAATCATCTGTGAACTTTGTCAGCCAGAGTCCCTTTGTGTTGACCTGGACTTCAGAGAAGTAGATACCAAACAGGAGAGGACCCAGGACCAAACCCTGTGGGACTCCACTCATGACTGGTCGGCAGTCTGACTTGGAGTCAGCTACTTTCACATTGTGGGGTCTACCTGTGAGCCAGTTTGCAACCCACCTAGTGATATAGGGGTTGATACCTAGCTTAGTGAGTTTTTCTATGATTCCTGAGTGGGGAACGGTATCAAAGGCCTTGGCCAGATCAAGGTAGACTGCATGAACCACTTTGCCTTCATCCACAGCTCTGTTGACTGACTCAAAGAAGTCGACCAAGTTGAGCAGGTGTGATCTACCCTTCACAAAACCAAACTGTGTGGGATCCAAAGTTTGGAAATTCCCTATATCCTTGTTTATTAGGTCCATGATGATGCATTCCATAGATTTGCATATCAGACAGAAGACTAAATAGTCACACAGAGGCAGATGCCTACCCCATGCCTAGGACAGATGAAGCCTTAGAGATGCTGGGTGGGGCTACGTATCTGACCACTATTGATCTGACCAAGGGCTACTGGCAGGTGCCCTTTATTCCCAACACTAGAGAGAGGTCAGCCTTTGTGACTCCTTTTGGCTTGTGCAAGTTCATGAATATGCCCTTTGAAATGAAAAATGCCCCAGCTACTTTCCAGAGGCTAGTAGATCATATCCTAGCAGGAGCAGGAGATTATGCCCTTACTTAACTGAATGATATTGCCATCTACAGACATTCCTGGCAAGAGCACCTTCAGCATGTCAAGGGGGTGCTAGGCAGACTGCAAAGGGCAGGGTTGATGATTAAGCCTAGTAAGTGTCAGGGGGGTATGGCAGAGGTCTCCTTCCTGGAATGTAGGGTGGACAGTGGTAGGATCAGGCCAAAACCTGCCAAAGTGGAAGCCATTCAGGTATGGCCTGCCCCTGTTACCAAAAAGCAGGTGAAGGCATTCTTAGGGACAGAGGTGTACTATAGAAAGTTTGCTGCCAATTATAGTACAATAGCTGCTCCCCTCACAGACCTAACAAGGAAAAACAGGCCAGCTAAGGAAGTGTGAACCCCAGCATGTCAGCAGGCATTCCAGAATCTTAAAGGAGCTTTGAAAGGATCTCCTGTGCTAGCCAGTCCAGACCACAGCAAAGAATTTGTTGTGCAGGTGGATGCTTCAAACCATGGGGTGATGGCTATACTTAGTCATGTTTCTTCAAAAGGAGAAGAGCAACCAGTGGTATATCTCCACCCCAAGGAGGAATGTTACACAGCTGTAGAAAAAGAATGTCTAGCAATAGTATGGGCACTGCAAGAAACTTCAGCCTTATCTGTATGGAAGGAAATTCACTATAGTTACAGACCGCAATACCTTAACATGGCTACATAGAGCCAGCCAGCAAAATTCCAAGTTATTAAGGTGGAACTTAGGATTGCAGGCATATGACTTGACAGTACAACACCATAGTGGGGTCAGCAATGCCAATGCAGATGTGCTCTTAAAACAGGGAATGGGGTAACATATTCCAATTTCCAAAGGGTCACTTGGAAAACTCACTTGAATCTTCAAAGGGGAGAGAGGTGTGATGATAGGATGTACTGCCAGCCATGCCAGGAGAAGTAGGGCAGTGGATGAATGACTTGTGCCAGCACAGCTAGCTGGAATTTTGTAAATAATTATATGTCATCTGTATATCAAACTGATTTGTACAAATGCTGGTGCTGAAAATGTATTTGCGAGGTTTGCTTGTGTTAAAATGTATCAACAGTGCACCCTGCTGGAATGAAAAGAAATGTACATGTATTATTGTCACTCACTTGAATGTATATCTTTCAATACAGGATACTGGGACAGCAGAGGTTAACCAGCTAGCTTACTTTAAAAACCATTAAAATGTTACCCCACAGTACTGAATAGTTCTAGAGATGGTGGGTCTAGAAGACAAAAAAAGGAGGGGACGCCCCAAGCACTGCCATAAACATTTAGATGTGTATTGTAGCCATCTATGCTAAATTCCTGTCTTAGCTTCAAAGGGGAACCTAGAGTCAGATGACCGGATGTGGTCTTTCTGCAAGCCATCTTGGATATTATATTTTACAGGGAAAAATCTCTGAGTATTGAGTATTCTATTTTGGGGAACCTGACTAGAAAGAATGCTCATGTATTTCATTTTGCCTTGCTATCAAGTAAGTTATTAGGGAATAGTAACTCTCCTAGATTCAGTCAGGAACAGTGAGGCTAAGTTTAGAGATTGTTTTTCTTTATTTCTATGAGTCTGTCCGTCAATATTATTTTCAATATTTCCTGTGATTTGAACCCTGTGGATTACTGTAAATATATATTTAGTATTATCTTGTTCTTTTATTATTTATTATTAAATATATTTAAACTTTTCATTGTGGCTGGTCATTTTTAGAAAATATTTAAGCTTTGAGAGTATTTACACATATTTATTTGGTGATAACTCTGGCTACTCCTGAAAGCCTTGCTGTTTGGTCAACATTACCATTTATATTAATATTAACTTCACTCAGCATAATTGGATACCCTTTTAAGGGCCTTATAGCAACTGACTGGTGGCAGTGAATCTACCTTATAGTCTGGGCAAAGTTGGTAGTGCGGGTAATCTGTGCCAGCCTTTCCCAGGTGTGTGTGTGTGTGTGTGTGTGTGTGTGTGTGTGTGTGTGTGTGTGTGTGTGTGTGTGTGTGTGTGTGTGTGTGTGTGTGTGTGTGTGTGAAAATTAAATCTCAAAGAGTGTGTGGGTCAGCTACTTTGGGCAGGGAAACAAAGCAATGGTTTCACAGTGCCAGTGGGGAGCCTTATTGTAGACCTGGGGAGAGACAGATAGAGACATCAAGACCCCGGGCTGAGTGTGTGCCCTGTGTGCTCTTAAAGGAAAATGTCCTTGATGCATAGAGTTCTGCATCTGGAAATACTGAGTGTATCCATTTGTAATCCAAGTGGATGTCCCTCTCTAGTGTCAGTGGTAAAGATTCAGGCTCCTTGATTACTGTCCCAGTGTGGGGACATCACAGAGACAATTAAGGTAAAACAGAAAAAAAAGGAAGCCATGGGAGAATGTCATATTCTAGAGACAGCAAAATAAGGCATGTCTGAACATGTCTAGTGTCAGTCTGATAAGGTCGGCCAATCAGAGATAGGAATAGCCTCTGACATCAAGCCCTACCCACAAATTGACTCATAAGTAGAGATACTGGAATGTTCCTATAGCAGTAGATCTGAATATGTCAATTAAGAATCCTAAGTGACAGATGAATACACTTTTCCCAAATCTAACAAAAGCTTTTCCATCCTTGTCAAAGTGGGAGGGGCTGGCATTTACTAAATGTTTGGCTGCAGAAGGATTTGCCAAGGAAATCACTACAGGGTCAGATCTGGGATTAGAAAATAAGAATTTGTAAAACTGTTAAAATTTATACAACCTGTCTTCTCCCTTATTATAAGCTGGAACTCTGACCGCTGATTTTGTCCAGCTATGCTCAAGCTGTCAATGATCTTCTGGGCATGTGGAAGGTGCCCTTAAGCTTTGGAAGCTGGCTGGCTGTTATATCCTAGGCAGGGCAGAACTCATATAGCAAAGGCAGTTTCATTCATTCTTCTATAGCACGAAAAAACAATTTACACCAGTTCTGTCACCTAATATGATTTTGCGCCACACCACCAGTAGTGGACTGTATTGCAAGAGTTAAAGCACACCACAGTTGTGACAGGAATCTCTCACATACAGGAAGTATCTCATTGCTTCCTTAAGTTGATTGTAACCCTAGGTCACTGTTCACATCTTGTATACATGTCTTTTTTTAATTTAAAGTTAATTGTTAAGGTGGAATTTGGAGAGTAGTGAAGGAAGATTTGAAAAGTACTCTGGAAAAAATACAATTTTATTCCCTAGAGTCAGAGTTAGGTCTGTGAATCTCATAGCTGTATGATTTCTGGATCTGCCTTTGCACCTTTAAAATGCTCACATGGCAGGAACATTTAGATGGAGACAAAGCTAATAACACACACGTAGACATAGACACATTTACACACACACACACACACACACACACACACACACACACACACACACACTCTTCATGTACTACCTGTAAGGTAACAGACTTCACCCGAGTATATTTCTTTGTTATGCACTAAAGGTCAGATTCTTGCATTACACTAGTATGAGAAAATCAGAAGTGGAACATGTGCTGTTTTATAGCCATCATCAAGTTAATGCCCCCACAGCTGCTCTAGCCCTACTTTAGTAACTAATCAGTGTGACTCTGAAATAAAATCATTTACTTAATTTCATGTGATTAAGCATTCATTAAGTTGCGATGTCAGAAGTCTATCTAGTGCCTTAATTATTCAATAAATAGCTGAGATTAATAAACAAAAAAGGTAGATAGACAGATGAAAAACAGAAGAAAGAAAAGAAATACTCCTAAAACTCATCTTATGGAACATTTGGAAGTAGCTACAGAGGCAGAGATTGGTATTTGCTGTCAAAGCCAGAACAGATGATGAAAAATTGTTTTTCTTTGCATTCCATGTGGTGACAGCTATTACTACATTCCTTTCCATTTGGTCTAATAACATAGCAACTGTTTTTAATTGCACTGTTTGTAAAATGTGTGGATATGTAGCTGTTATTGTGCTAATGTTAGTAGTAGTGCATGATTTTTTTTTATTTATTTCTCCTTATTTATTAATTTGCTTTAGTGACTGGACTGGCCTGAGATTGAAGGGCCTGTTAACAGCGGATACTTAGAGGAAATTATGCAACAAGGAAAGAAAACTAGAAACAAAATACACAGCTAGAGAATGATATATCAAATGATAGAAAATAAATGTACTATTGCATTTAGGCACAGGTTATATTTATAGATGTATGCATGTACGTATGCATTATTCTAGTATGAGTGAGGTAGTGTGTGCATATAATGTTCCTGACATTAAATCAGTGACCTTTCTCCTGAAAGCAAAATGCTGAGCACAGCAGACCGAAGGCAAGAAACCCCAACAGAAATAATACTGACCACTAACTCATAAAGAAACACATTGTCTGTATAATAGTACTGTTAGGGAAAGGGTGTTTTGTAACATAATCTCTAGGGTTAGGGTGAGGATTAGGAACAATGACAGGTTAGGACACATGAATACGGCTATCATGGTATATGTAGTATTCACTAATTCATAAGCATTACTCAATACCAGGAAAACAGTTAGAATGATGAAATAAAATTATCAACAAGATAATCATATATGGTTCACTATACGTATAGCTATGGAATACTGTAGTACTATAACAAGGTAAGAAAATATATGCAATAGCTACTAATCACCTAAAAGGCATACCTGAAATGATCCCAGATGACCCCTGTGATGGAGGATCCATCTGAGATAGGAATAACAGCATACAGCCAAGGTCAGGTCACCTATCCTGTATAGGTATGAGTCAAGTAAACTCCCCATGTAGGAACGCCACCTTGGGAAAGGTCCAGTACTGTACACGTATGCAAAGGGATTTTGAGCCTGGCCAAGAAGTGCATACACTTTGGCCAGTCAACACAAGAATGCAGAAGCATTCCCTCACAGTGGTGCTGCATAACTGAGAATTGCACAGGCTTTGTGGGCCTTGATGTTTATTGTTAGGAACATCAAAACAATCTCCTTCTGGATGACAGCCATAGTTGCTGTCTCTCATCTCCAAGGTTAGAGAGGAACAAGCTTGCCAATAGGGAGCATGTCTCGATGTTCAGAAGAGGGTGGACAATGGTTAAAAAATTATCCAGAACAGAAGTTGCTAATCAATAAGCCAAGATTAGGGAGATCAGTAATGCATGGCCTTTTATCAAAATAGTCACAGAGAAGAGGGTCCTATTAGATAAGTAATTGCAGAAACTAAAGTGTTTGTGTTTATGCTCTCTATTTCCCTTTGTTGACGAGTGAGTATTACTTGACAGAATCCCTCGTTTATAGAGAAGACTCATAAAGAAAATCTCCAAATAAGAGGTAAGGTCACATTCAAGACACAGACATTATGTCATATTGCATGTTAGTCAGTATTACTCATTGTTAGATATTACTCAAGTCTACGAAAATTCAGATTTATACATGCTGGAGAAGAAACAGCTACGTTTTCTACATTTCACCCAATTAATTATTTTCAGTCAGACAGATTATGTGCTTTATTAATAAGAATATATATTAGGAAGCAAATTATCAAGGATAATGATGTGGACATCTTAAGCTTTAAACTACATGCCATTAATGACTAATAATTAAACTGTTACTGCACATTCAGGTAAATTATTTCAAAACAAGCTATTGACTTTCATTTGCTGTACATTTATGCTAGGTTAAATTCTGCAGAAGGACAGCAAGTCAAAATGTTAACTATGAATATGCATTGCAGGGTATTAACTGGTTGTGAAGTAACAAGAGAAGACTGCAGTGAGTTAAATGTTGTAGTGTCAGTGGCATAACAGGTAACACCCTTACTTCTAGTGCAAAAGGTTGTGTGTTCTATTCTCACACCAGATACATGTATTACTGATACTGTAGTGTAACACAAGGGGAGTCCTGCACTCTTGAGGGTGTTGTCCTTCAGATAAGATATTAAAACCCAGGCCTCATCTGAATTGCTGATGGCTCAGATGGATGCAAAAGAACCCCTAGCATCATTTAAAAAGAGTAGAAGTTCACTGTTGTCCTGGCCAAATTTCCCCTACTAGTATGTGTATATATATATATATATATATATATATATATATATATATATATATATATATATATATATATATATATACCACATTGGGTCTTTCTTGAAAAGAGAGCACTAGCCTAGTGGAACTAACCTGGTCAACAAAGGGTCAATAAATGTTGTAAGCACTTACTGTACTTTGTAAGTGATATCACGTGTATTATAGCTGAATATTACCAATAGCATTGCATGTTTCTGCATCTACATTTCAGCTTCTTTGGCATTCTTTGTCATGCATTAAGCCTAACACACTGTGCCGGTGGCTGTAGCCCCTCTGACCTCCTCATTCAAACTTTCCTTCTCCTCAAGCACTGCTCTCAGATACCTAAAGCTGTTAACTTGTTTTACAAATTTTCTCTTCTATCTCAATTCTCAGCTTCTATTTCCAACATTTGCTACCATTACAACCATCTAATCTCTTTGCAGTTTCATCCAGTGTGTCTTTAGTTTTGCATTCTATTCCCCTATCCATTGCTGAAGTTCCTGTTCAGAGTCTGCCTACAATGCCCCCAAGTCCGCATACAATATGTTTGTTGATCTGTCTCCTCTGACCTGTTTGCTAATGTAGTCCACTGCCAGTATGAACTAGAATATGACCGCAGCTGAACCCCTGTTGCACACTCATTCCCATTGGCAACACCTCTGCGAGCCCAAACTGTTAATATTTGCATCCTTTGGTCTTCATATATAGCCTGAAGTAATTATATCAATGTTTCTGGGACTTTGAACTATTGCAGAACTGCCCAAATCAGCTTTCCTCATATCCTGTCATATGCTTTCTCCAAGTCTAGGAATGACCAGTTGCACTCTTTTCTCATCTGTAGCTTCTCTTCAAAGTCTGGTTCTTTGCAAAAATTGAGTCTAATCCAAACTGATCCCTCCCATCTTACTTTCTACTACTCTCAGTATTCATTCATCACCCTCTCCAGAACTTTCAAGTTCCCACACTTAAAAACGTCCCCCTTTGTTCTTGTATACCGACACT
Organism: Protopterus annectens; assembly: GCF_019279795.1. Lineage (NCBI taxonomy): Eukaryota > Metazoa > Chordata > Ceratodontiformes > Protopteridae > Protopterus > Protopterus annectens. The sequence goes on from NC_056746.1 coordinate 587,090,928, forward strand.
AGAATGCTTATTTTCTAGTCATCTGGGATACACCTCTCTCCATACTACTACGAATATCCTCAGGAGCCATTTCTGCCCTACCTCACCCAGTATCTTGATCATATCTGCTGTAACCACATCTGGTTATGCAGCTTTCCTCAACTTCGTTTTTCTTAGTGTTGTTCTTACGTCTACGATGGGCTACTATTATTCTTTCATTGTAGGCTATGTCTGGGGAAGTACATCATCCTTGGGGGTTTTCTTCAATCAGAAGCTGACCAAAATATTTCTTTCATCAGATTCCTATGCCCTGTGGACTGGTGAGAAGTTTGTTGCTGGCATCCCTTATAAAGGGTGCCTGATGACCATCATCTTTACCTTTCTGTCTCTGCCTTGCAACCTGATAAGAGTTTCTTTGTACCATCTATTGAGTCTGTTATCAGTCTTGTATATAGCAATGAGCATATGATGAAGTGTGTTATTTCCTCCTAAAGACAATAAACTGAAAGTATCTGGTCTTATTAAAACTGAAACACCCTGATTTGATCTTTGGGTGATAAGGTAGTGAAGCTGGTAATGGTGTGTCATTAGAGTGACCTGTTATAGTTAAGATACCAATAGTGTAAATTTTTGTTATTAAAATTCTTCCTTCTAAGTGGTTTATCTTAGCAGAAATTTACTGTTTTGGATTCTGGCTGTTTATTTGTGTCTTGGTAATACTGTACTATAGACAAGAAGTTTGAGTTCTGAGGTAACTTGTATGTACTTTCTTAAATTCATTGTAGCTGAGGAGCTGTCTTCAGAGTGTTGACATGGTAGATTATAGATACTGCAGTGCTACAGGCCTTGTCCCCAGTTTTAAAGGACAACTACATCCACAGACTCAAAAAAACATGTTTATTTCATCATGGTTTGGTGTTTCCTACATTTTAACACCACTCTGGGACTATTTAGAACTTTTTAGAAATTTTTATACGCAATTTCTGACTTTGACCACATGGGATCTTGAAATAATTCTGACTGTTTAGTCTGCCTCTTAAGTATTCCAGAATGCATTGTTTGTCTCCAAAAAATTGCATCTGCCACATTTTCCCTAATGCTCCTGTCATTCCACTGGTTTTACAGGCATTCACTGCTGTGTTATATTCACCTACTTTTGGTTAAAATGTTATCCTTTTTCAATGACTACTTCAAACACAAGCAGTGCAAATGCTACAGAACAGAATTGAAAAGTGCATTTTATTGTTCTTTCTTCTTAAAAATGCTAACTTGATTTCATTTGTGAAGGCTGAAATCTAGTTCTTCAAGGTATCTCCCCTCCCCCTTCATACCTACCTTCCCTAAATGTCAAAGAGCTAAGGGTAATTTGATCCATTATCTGCATGTGATTGACAGCTCACAGCAGGTGACCAGACTAATGTACTGTTTTCTTGTCAGCCTTTCCTTACTTACAGTGGGAGCTTTTTTTGTTGTTGTTGCACTTCTGTCAAATTTAGAACCAAGCTCCATAGCACTGGGAATAATCAGTGTTTTGCAGAGCATCAAACTCCCACTTATTTTTCCTTCCTGTTTGGTTAAATAGCTAACAAATGATGTAGTATAAACATAAAATATTTCACAGACTTGCATGACAGCACCCACATGCTTTTTTAAGTGGTAATTTAAGAAAATTACGGTATTGCATACTTCTTGTAATTTGATGTAGTGTTGTCAATTAATTGTGACAGACATCTGCTTCTTACGTAAAAACATGCAATTAATGTCTATGCATGGTCATTGCAAATTTGTGCTCTTAGTTTTTGCAGCTGTTACTGTGCTTCTGCCTGTACTTTGTCATATATCGGTAGGGCTCTTCAAAAAAGTGAGATTATAGTTTGACATTTTTGCTAGGTTAAGAGAGACTGGACAAGGCAGCTCTGACATCACAATGTGGGAGGTCCACTGGCTCTTCTATACAGCATACAAATCAGGTGGGGATTACATCACTTTGGGGGAGGAAACATCCCGGTAGCTAGAGCAAGAGCTCTGGCAGATGTGACATCATCATTTCAGAGCCAGGTAGAGGTTTTTCAACTTGGTTTTCAAAGTGAAAGTAAAACAGTACAGAAAGGTAGGAAGCCTAACAGGCAAAACAGTTGAGTGGATTAGTTTGTAAAGCTGCATGGTTGATTTTTCAATGCTGTATCAACGAACAGGGACTAAAAGAGACAGCAGGTTGAGCAATCTGCTTTAATATCCCATTGTTGTTCTTTAAGACCCATCCTTGCTATGACCGGTATGGTAATTTCTGTGAAGCATAATTCTCTGCTGCATGTATACCACTTTATCAGGTTTCTAAAATTAGGGCACATATCTTTATACAAATTTCTGTGCTCCAAGTTGCATGCCATCTGTCAGTCTGCCTAATGTTCCCCACAAGGATTGGTATACCTTGCCACTGAAGCCTCACCAATCAAGTTACACATCAATGGCACCATTTGTCAAGTATCAATGGCACCATTTGTCAAGTCCAATACAAATAGCTTAATTTTAAACCTTTTTCTGACATTCAAAGCTCATACTGACACCAACATCTCAAAAGTTATGCACAACTTAATGCTACCTTTTCTACCTCCAATCAACTTACAAAGGAGGTCAGGTAAGATCTGGGTAAGAATGTCGTCATAAGTAAAATTGAGTTGCCCTCACATTAATCTCCTCCTCTTCCCACAGCACCAACAACATTTTTAAAATTAATGCTGTATGTAAATTCATTATCCTGTCTCCACAATTAGAGCAGCACTGCATAACCCTTCAAAAGTTAATTAGCTTTTAGTAACAGCTCATTCCATCTTTCTTTAACCTCTCTTACCTTTGAAAGTTTAAATATTATCTTCTGTCCAACTTCCAGAAGATTGGCACAAGTCAAAAACCATCCTCTACTTGTTCAGGACTGAAGAAATAATGCTATGGTCCCACATAGACCTCCCTTTGGACTCAGGACTGGCCTTACACACTGGCAAACAATTTAGGGCACCATGCTTGTAGGGACAATTTTTCATGTTTGTTTATTTACTTACTTATTTATTTATTTACTCACTCTAAAAATAAATAAATATAGTGTCAGTACTAAAAGAAAAAAATGAAAATCTGCCCAAAGAACATCAAGTGGTATGGGGAGGTGCTCCACTTGACTTAACATGCAAATCAAGTTACATTATGTTAGATTAAATGTTGTAAGTTCATATGAATAGAGGCCTCATGATATTCATATATAGGCACAAAGCCACCTCATGGAGTTTCTACATAAAAACATACAAGAATGGAAATAAAAATCAAAGGACAGAGGTCAAAATCAAGGACATTCTGCAGCAGAATTCTGGATAGAAATAAGAGGAGCAATATGGTATCTGCAAGCTAAGTGTTATTACCATGTTTAATCAAAATAATGTGGCTGGCAGTGAGCAACCAGATATTTTGAGCAATATTTCTGGTTTGTGATTAGTGTGAGCATTTGGGATGGTGGGAATAGCTTGGTGAAATAAGTGTTATTACTGTTTTTACAATAATGCTGGCAGAGATCACCCAGATATTTGTAGGTAATATTTCTGGCTTTTTGGTTTTTGAGGGCAATTGGGATGAGGTGAATGGCATTGTGAGATAAATGTCATTGCTGTTTTTACAGTAATGCAGGCAGTGATCAACCAGACATTTTGGGCAATATTTCTGGCTTTGTGATTTGTGTGCGCAGTTGGTATGGGAGAAATAGAGTGGTAAGATATTTTACAATAATGCTGGTAGTTATCAACCAGACATTTTGGGCGATATTTCTGGCTTTGTAATTTGTGTGCACAGTTGGTATGGGGAAAATAGAGCGGTAAGATATTTTACAATAATGCTGGTAGTTATCAACCAGACATTTTGGGCAATATTTCTGGCTTTGTGATTTGTGTGCACAGTTGGTATGGGGAAAATAGAGTGGTAAGATATTTTACAATAATGCTGGTAGTTATCAACCAGACATTTTGGCCAATATTTTTGGCTTTGTGATTCATGTGGGAAGTTGGTACAAGGGAAGATAAGTGCCATTACTGTTTTTACAATGATGCTGGCATTGATCAGCCATATATTTTGACAATATTTTCTGGCTTTCTGGTTTACATGGAGCAACTTGAACTGGAATATTTTAATGTGTGGCAACTTGTTTTGTGTGAACTGTGGAGGTGAAATAATATTACACCTGACATGCACATACAGAGTAAGTATAATTGCTGTGGCTGTCTTCTGGGAAGAAAAGAGTAGCTGCCTGCTGCTGCTTGTGATGATGTGAGATATTGCCAGCTATGGCAGAAGAAGTAGGGCAATGGATGTATAACATATGTTAGCTGTAATTTTGTAAATAATTATATGTCATTTGTATATCAAACTGATTTGTACAGATGCTTGTGTTGAAAAAATGTATTTGTAAAGCTCCTTATGTTAAAAATGTACTAACAGCGGGTCCTGACTATATTGTAACTGATTAAATGTATATGTTTTAACACAGGACACTGGAAGAGAACAGGTTAATCTCAGTCCAGCTAACTTTAAAAAATAGTAAGAAATTAAATTATCTGATTTAGGCCATAAAGATTGTATCTTACAGTTCTGATTGCAGCCAGAGACTAAATGTCTGTGCCAGACAATGGTTTATTAGCTCCTGTAGGAAGAGTGGAAGTGTTTTATAGTTCCCATATGCTATAACACATCTCAGCAAAGCTCTATCTGTGTGTATGATAACACATATGTGTTAAATTCTGGTTCAATTTCTAGCAATGAGGGTAGCATGGGAATCAGAAGTCAGATGGCCAGGTGCATGTGATGTCATTCTGTAATCCATCACAAAAATTATGTTTTAATACCCCATGAAACAGAAGTCTCATAGCACTCAATTTTTGGAATCTGACAAAAGAAGAACGCTTCACCTACTTCATCTTGCCTTGCTGTAGTAACTGGCCAGGAAATAGTAATTATTTAGGTAAGTCAGGAAAATATGGTGAGATTAGTTAAGGACTGTTTTTCTGTATCTATGTGAATCTGTTCATCTGTGTTATTTTAATATTTCCTGTGACTAAAACTCTGGTGTTTATTGTAAACAGATATTTAGTATTTTCATGTTCTTTTATTATTTATTATTAAATATATTTAATTTTTTCATTGTGGTTGGTCCTTTAGATGACACAGGATGTATATAAATATGACAGCAGCAGCATGAAATATGATGGTGGTCATTTGTGCTTTAATTTTAATCCTAATTTAACACCAGATGGGATACCAAGAAAATGACCACCTAATCTGAGGTGACAATGGGAGCAAGTACTACACCTAGATATGATATCTGCATCCCCACAAGCATTTGTCTTCTCAGTTTATTGTGAACTAGTGTTTGGTCAGCTTTGAGAATTAAAACTTGGATATGAATTATTTCTTCCATGAAATAAAAAGTAAGACTGAATTTCTTTTCCATATGCATATTTTTTGTTCAAGCCATCACTGGATCAAAAGGCTGCAAAAAAGCTGTAAAACATACCTCAGAACATCTATAAAACAATGGCTTCAGACCCACAGCATAATTTATTTATTACAGGGTTTTTTTTTTTTTTTGGCCAGTTCAGGTGTACTGAAAGGATGCAGAAAAAAACAAAGTTGAAGAATAAGACTGAAATTATTTCCTTAATCATGGTTTCATTCAGGCCATAGGTTGATGACATGGTTGTTTATAAAACTCTAAAATGCATTTCAGGGCATCTAGAAAGCTAGTGGTTTCTGGAGTGCTAGTGTCCCTCAGTTCCCTGGTTTAAAACAGTTATTTCTACTGCAGTTATTCCAGTCTAATGACAGAGTAGATATATAAACATGTCAGGTATCTCTTATCATAAGAATGCTAAGTTGTATTACTCCTACCTGTAGCAAACAATAGATATGCTATGTATTTTATTTCTACTATGTTTGACAAATATTGATAATGCAGGTATATGTCTGTAACATTTTGTACAATTGCACCCAGGTCATGGCAGAAAAGGGTCCAAAGCCAGTTCACTTACAAGTCAACAAGAATAAATGAGATAATTAATTACTTAATACTGCTGCTACCAGTTCTACCAGTTGCCAATCAGTACTTTAGTACTTATGTAAGTAGTCAACATTACATGCCAACTGTTTAACTCTGATCATATTTCTGTTATCTTGGACATTAGTTATGTTTTATATATATATATATATATATATATATATATATATATATATATATATATATATATATTTGTATATGTATGTAGCAAGGGTTATGGGGGCACAGCCCCAAACATAAGGAATGAAAGAGGCATACCCCCTACAAAACAGTTATCTATGTTTATTATTTTCTTTTATGTTTCAGGCAATGAATGTGGCATCTCGATAATGGGGGTGGGTCAGTGTGCAGGGTTGCTATGTGATAGGCCAATTAGTGGTGCATTTTGTGTGTGTGTGTGTGTGTGTGTGTGTGTGTGTGTGTGTGTGTGTGTGTGTGTGTGTGTGTGTGTGTGTGTGTGTGTCTTGGTTCATTCAATAAGGGGGTTTTGATTTTTTTTAAAAAAATATTTGGATTCCCTCTGTAAAGTGTCGTGGACCTGCACCATACAATAGTTTTACTGGATTACAATGTGTTCCATACCACTCTTCAGCAGCAAATTTGATTATGTTGGTACAAATAAAGGAAACAATTTAATTTACTATTTGACTGAGAAGAGTAAATATAATAGACTCATAAGTTCATTTAAGTATGCATACCAGATGTGCCCATCTCCTTCTGCTTCAGTGATCATTAAGTGATGATCCTGATGAAGGGTCCTAGTTGCTTTCTTTGCTTTGAGATAATTTTAAGGAAATGTTTCCTAAATCTTGGTTCATTACTAATGGCTATTCTGAGATAGCTGTTTGCCTAAACAGCACTGGTCATGAGTCCCTCGGCTGTGATTGTGCTTAGTAGATGCCACATATAACATTTCATAGGTTCTTAGGTTCATAGGTGTACACTAGGCTAATGACCACTAAGCCTAGCCATGAACCCCAAATGTGACCCAGAAATTTGATTTATATATACGTGAAAATTTACTGACTGCCTCTGTCCACCAGAGACACACGAGCCAGACCAGGGATGAATTTCTGATTACCAATCCAGTGGTCCAACTTATACTTAAATAGGGATAGGGAGAAACTCTGCTTCACAAGGATGGGGAGCCTGTTCCAGAGAAGGGGAATTCTCTGAGAAACATATCTCTCTCTCCAACATGTCCTGTTTATGTTGCAAGCAAAATTGTGGTCTTTTAATCTAGTTATTCTGATACTATTTGTTTTGCTGATGTGCAAAAGGTTCATCAAAATGTAATGCCCCGTATGCCAGTAAAAAAAAAATCACCTCTCAGAAGTCTGTATGATACCACATAAAAGACAGGTCACACACATACCAAAGGGGGATTATACTCTGTAAAGGTCTGATGAGGGCCAAGTACAGTGGTATGATGACCTCTCTGGACCTAGATGCCATGTTATTGCTTATAAGCTGAGCAACATAGAAGGATTTTCTTGCTACCTTAGGCGTATGTTGATCAAAGACTGGGTTACTATCTACATGAGTTCCCAGATCCCTGACTAGTGAATCAACTTTTAAGATTGTTTTATTGATGATGTAGTTACTTGGGGCAATCAACTTCCAAAAAGGTACTATACCTTCTTGGTGTTGAGTTTTAAGCCATGGCTTTGATACCAAGCACTTGTCTGTATTAGACCTTCCTGAAGAGTATTCTAACCTTGGGGGGATTAAATGACTGTTCCCAGTCTGCAATCATCTGCAAACTTTATCAGCCAAAGTCCTTTGACACTGGCTTTGACATCTGAGAAGCAGATTCCAAAGAGGAGTGGGCCCAGCACAGAGCTCTGGAGTAGATGCCAAAGAGGTGTGGGTCCAGCAGAGAGCCCTGGATAAATTTCAAGCTATCTTATTATTTGCCAGTGCTACAGGAGAACTCAAAATGTGGCAAATGGCATTCTGACCCCCTCTGTAAACTCATACTGGATTCGAACCCTGCATCAGCTGTCTTTAAAATTAAAAAGTTTTCCCCCAATAAATCCATGTTTTCACACATCTAACAGAAATAGGCCCTTATATAATTTTGAATAAGCTCCATTATAACACTCTCCATGATTTTACATAGAATACTGATTAGGCTGATGGGTCAAAAAGTGTTTCAGTAAATGAGATAGCTGGTACTGAAGAAAGTGACTGCTTAATATTGTGGATAGAAAATATAGCCGTTGGGGAGAAGGTGAATGGTGAATGCAATAGGGGTGGAAGATTAATAGAGGGTTAGTTGAGGTGATTGGTAAAGAGCAAGTAGCAGCTAGTTAGTAAAGGAAAATAAGTGAATGTAAAAACAGGAAATAATCTCAGATTTGTGCATACTTTCAAGTGATACTGTGGGCTATATAGTCTAAATTATGCTTTAAGTGGTAGAATAATTCTGTTTTGAATGTTGGTACGGGAATTCTGTTTATGAAGCATGACACTACTTAAAAGCCTGTTATCTGCATTTTGGTTTGTTCAAGAGGCACAGGACATATTCAAACAAGAAAGGTGGTAAATTGTGGCCAGGGGTGAGAAGAAGTAAGTTTAAGTGATATCGGTATGAACTGTGCAGATGTCAGTAGTCAAATGTCAACTGTCTGAATAAGAGGCTACTTGCAAAATACAATCACTGTAATAAAAAAAATATGAAACGCAATCTGCACCAGTGGAATAGAGGGATATAGCCATGTCTATAGCCCTGGAGATCCAGATTCACTTTGCAGCTCTAGCTTTTGATGATGCAGGCAAGGAGGATGAGTGTTCGAATTCTGGGGTGGGGGTCTCCTACTTAGAATGCAGTCGTATTGTCAGTTTCCCTCATGCAGCCTGGGAAACAACCACAAGTGAGTTGCTTAAGGAGGGCAGGGCATCCTACTGAAGGATGCCCCTTATAAAAGTGAGGGCATGGAGCAGCACCACTGATGTCTTTTGCACAACTCATTCATAGGGTGTTAAATGACAGTGTTGGTATTGGGGAAAAATAAGAGAAAATACTCCTTGGCAACAATATGACACTTCTCAGGTGCATTGCTTTCCCCATTGGCTCAAAACATGGTTCAGAGTTAATCCATGGAAGGTTACAATTGAGTTTTGTGGACCTAGTAGGCAAGAAGAGTAGCTAATTTTCAGGAGCAGGGAGGCAAAGAATTCACACAAAAAAGAGAGCTGATATGAGGAATGAGAACAGTAACTCCATGTTTAGCTCGGGTGTCTCAGGTAAGGCAGCATTTAAATATGTATAGCAAACAAAGATGTGCCTTAATTTTACTACAAAAAAAAACACTCCTTAAGTTGTTAGTGTCATATTTTGGTTAAAATACACTGAAGATACTAAACAGTTTGGACCACAGTAATGTATTTGTGGCAGCAATGATACACAATGTAACATCTGTCCATGGGTTGATCTGTATTACTGAGTAGTAGCAGTTTTCATTCTGTGGAAGTGAGCAAAAGGCCAGTAGTGTAGAGCATAATGAGTTAAAGACATATGGTGGGTTGTTCTCAAAGGATACAAAGTAGCTCATTAGGATACAGTAGTCAGTACAAAACTCATAAATAAACCAGTATGGATTCTTATGTCATTCACACTGACAAACAAACAAAATGTTTCCCCAAGTATTATCTTTCTAAAACATTGACAACCATGTGTTTAGGATTAAAGAGCACTGCTCCATCCATCCCTGATGGAGCTTCCATCTACATACAGTAGAGAGTCGATTATCCCAACTAATTGGGTAGTTCGGATGATCAAACTGTTTGGATAATCAAACATATAAATGAAATCTTGTTTGTTTTCCAGTGGACAATAAAGAATATTTTTCACACATGAGTTGGCTACAAGCTCAAAAAACATGTTCAGTTGAATACGTATAATGTTTACATACTCAGACTTTATGATTTTTTCCTACCCAAAAGCTATGGAAGTCTGGTTTTGATAATTGACTGTTCGGATAATCGATGTTCAGATAATCGACTCTCTACTGTAATTAAAAAGTCATGCAAAAACACATGTGGCAATGTCAGTAATGTTAACCTTGTTATTAAAATGTGGTGCATAACAGTATTAGAAGCTTCAAGCAGATCTGTGAACAAATCTGATACAAGCATAATGGCCTGGTTTATTGCCTATGCCATTAATGTAACTGTGGCTGATTTCCTGATTTGTCTTTCCTTGTAGTCATGCTGATTGTCGGAAGGAATGTGGTAGTAATCTATGTAGTTAGATGGTTGCAAGGGTGATTGCTATGAACCATTTAGATAAAAGGTTTACAAAAGAAATAAGTTTGTCATCTGATCATGTCTCAGGTTGACGGCCCTAGTACAAGGGAACTATACCTTCTTTCCTCAGTAATGGGCTTATACTTCTTTAAGACTCCATTTGCTGGTTACCTAAATGGATGTTGCTAGGTGGATGGAATACATGGATATTTTCTGGTCAGACTCCATCAGGGGGAGACCCTGTTTTCCACTTGTGTGAAAATCACACAAGCAAGGTTTTAAATGCTGAATTATAGAAGAAAGTAGGAAGAGGATAAGTATGCAAAACAGAATCCAGTTTTTGTAAATGAAATTGGGCAGTAAAGTGGGAAACATGACTAGAGGGTTGTAGTCTGTGAATGACATTACAGTTTTTCTACAGAAGTGTGGGGAAAATAGATGGGATCATGAAAGAGCTTCATATTATTATTTTATCCACTGTAGAATAATTTAAGGTCAGTTTTGCCAGTCTTTTGAAAGGTTTGGAGGTGGGATTTGTTCTATAGTCAAATTCTGTTTATGCATTTGCTACTGATGGTTTTATAACCATAATGGAAAAAAAACAGAACTCTAGATATTTTCAATAACTTTCAGTCCTTGTCCATTTCAAGGATGATATTCTTTATGTCAGGAGTTAGCCATGATGAATAATTAGCATATAACTGTTACAAGCCTTACTACTGAGCATGCATACTGAGTAATCTGAAGAAGACTGCTACCTATGTGATATCCATGGTCAAATCTGGCTTCTGCCCCTCATGGAATCAAACAGGTAGGACTGTAGCAATCAGTCAAATGCTTGGCAAGTGTGGAACATAAAATAAGAAAAATATGAGACCATTTAGGAAAAGTTTCAGAGCATCTTTTAGTCAGGGCAGGGTATTCCGGGATGTCTAGTCAGTGGATTTGTCTTCTTTACCCATTTACAGACAGAAAAAAAAAATCATGTTTTTGGTGGTTAACAGTTTAGGGTTGTGCCGGGGGACAGGAAGCAGCCACGGATGGAAATATGTCAGAATGGTCATTGAGGTAAACTGGAAATATCCATGCAATTTTGTAGTGATGAGTCTCATGTTAGGAATTAGTCCAAGCTGTTTGCTACTCTGGTATGCTTATACTCTCTTGAGGTCATAATAATAAGTTTGGAGATTATATTTTCATAACTCAACAAGACATATAAGCATACATTCCCAGTGGCTGAATGATGTATGACCAGTCTACATGTTTGACACTATTAAGTGAGAACACTGAAGTACAATTTTCAAATAATACAATGAAAACTAAAACAAGCTTTAGATGAGACATTAAACTGAGGTCCCATCTGCTGAGACAATGGTAGTTTAGATGGATATAAAATATCCCATATCTCCTACTGAAAAAATTAGGGGCTCTTTATTTATATACAAAACAACTCTCATATACACAATATTTATATTTTTACAAATATTTACGTGTACAAATATATAAATATACAAATTTGTTTACACATGTTCATACTTTCCTTTACAATCATGCTAAATTTTCATCCCTATTAGACCCCCACTCCTTTTTCCATAACCACCATCTGATTTTACTTAATATTGTTGCTAAAATCTATTTACCATTAAACATAATTTCATTTATTCTTTCATTCCATATAACCCATATAATATAAAATAGCATTTTATCTAGTCTTTTAACATATTTGTTACTTCCATTCTTATAATAGCCATAGTTAATCATATCCATGTTTATTTCATCCACTTCTTTTATATCTTCAAAAAATCTTCTTTACATAATTTTCCCCATAACTTGTTTACTTTTTTACATTTCAGAAACATGTTTCATACTTTCTTCATCTTGCCAGTGTAAACATATTCTTTTACTTTTCTTTTTATCTGGCATATTTCCTTTTAACAATGTATCTATTACCAGTCTTCACAAAAAATCTTGACATTCTACTTTCTGAATATGCCATTTGCTTATTTTTATAGCTTTAATATTTTTCATCTGTTAGATTTTCTCGTGGTTTTACGTAGTAATGTTTTACCATTACATTCTTATACCATACTTTTCTGTCCTTTTCTATATCATGTTTTTAGTTTTCACACAAATATTTTTTCTTGGCAACATTTTTATTTCTTCATTTATACACTCTTTTCTCTTTTATGTTTTCTTACCGTACCCCAAAATTTATCATTCTTATACAGTTTTACTACTAATCTCTTATTTTTTCCATTTATCCACTTTAACACTTTGTGCAGATTTAATGAGGCAGCATATATCACTGGGCTAATTAACCATGAACTTCCTTCTTCTTTATTTACATACAAAACTCCTCTTTTTACTGGGTTTAATCTAGAACCCCGTATAAATGAAATAAAATTATTTGCAATAATTACTTTTCAAATACTGTTGGCAACATAAATACACTTGCTAAGTGTGCTATTTTTCCGATCAGTACTGAATTTATCAAATAAGTCTTTTTCCTGAATGGTAATTTATATGTTCTACAGAAATGACATGTTTGCTTTATTACTTCTATTGTTTTCTCCCACTGAATTCTACTTACATCTTTATTCCCAAATTTTATACTTAACACAGAAATTTCATTAATTGTAAAATATATACCCCCGATCTTTACATCACCTAAACCTTTACTTTTCTCTTTATTTAAAGCCATCCTTATCATCTCAAGGTACTCATCTGTGCAAATGATTACTTCTTTATCCAAATTTTTGTTTTTTGCAATTATTATAATGTCATATGCATATATTAACAGAACTGGAGTTCTTAACCCTTCAGGTGTTGTATACCCTGCCTCCTTCATTTTGTAATTTATTTCACTGCTATCACACTCATAACTAATGCAAACAGTATATAACTCATTGGACATCATTTTCATACACCACTCTTCATATGTATCTCTTGGCTTACCAGCCATTTACAAGTATTTTTACTTGATTATTACTCTACCCTGACATACATAATTTCCTAACTGTCTCACTTATATTATATTCTTTAATTATTACCCGTAGGATTTCATGTCCAGTTGTGTCAAATGCCTTATTAAAGTCTCCTATCATGATTTTTGCTTCTTCTTTTCTGTTCTTAATATCATCTACAATTTCTCAAATTATCATTAATAATTCTTGACAACCCTTCCCTTTTATATATATATATATATATATATATATATATATATATATATATACTATCTTCCATAATATTTTCTATTTTAGTTTCAAATCTCTTTTCTATTATTTTCATAAAGATTTTATGATTATTATTTAATACTATTGGCCTCCAGTTTTTTAATTATCTTCTATCTTCCTTCTACCATAGAAATATTCCACTACACAATTCTTTATACATAAAACCTTCATTTAACCATTCATTCAAAATAGTTAAAAAAATATTGTTTTGCCAGTCGCTTAAATTTGTATACATTTCATACCCTATTCCATCTGGGCCTGAAATTGAATCTATATTTACTTGTCCTAATAATTTATCTAGCTCATTTAAAATCTCCATTTCCAAGTCTTTATTCTCTTTTTCCGTTAACTTTTTAACTTTTCATGTTTTTTCACTACCTTTTTTTTCTTTAAACATTTATTTTACATATTTTACTATGCTATTCATAATCTCTTGCTGAGTTCTTTCTGTTTCTCCTTTTATATTTTTTATTTCTCTCATTACACTACAATCTACCTTTACTAATCTGCTTAAGTAACTCAATACGCCTTCTCTTTTTCCTTGTAAAAATATCTTTGCTTATATAACAATGCCTGTATTTTTTCTTGAGTTATTTCATATATTTTTTCTTTGTCAAAGTACTTTCTATTATTATGTTCTAAATCTTCCAATGCATCATTATATGTTCTTTTATATTTTTCTTTCTCTGCTTTTCTCACTTCATATTTCCACTATAAAAACATTTTTATATTTTCCTTAAATAGCATCCACCATTCAGACCAATTTATATAAGATGTTCTCATAGTAATATGATCTTTCTATAACTGTATTACTAATCTCTTTCCTTTTTCATTCCACACTTTCTCATTTATCCTTTTTATTCCTTTGACTATATTTAAACATTCCTTGTTTTCTTTTATTTCTAGCCGTACTGCAAGATGATCAGAAAATCCTGTATCAGCTACCTCCACTTCTCCTATAACTAAACCTTTTGATACTATAAAATAATCTATTTCAGTTCTATACATATCCCTTTTGTCCCAAAGTTTTAACTTACCACTTCTTATAACTTCTAATATTTTTCTTATATCATTTCTTTTCTTTTTATGCTTGCCTCTTAAGTCACAATTCAAGTCTCGTTATTATAAAATTCATATTTATCACTACATCGTCTAAAATCTAATGAAATAAACTTTCCCTTTCTTTACAGTTAGTATAAGCATATTGTAATTCTATATACTTGTGCTTTCCATTTTAAATCTACAATGGTTAATCTTCCCATTTTTCCTAAAGTTACATTTAATATCTTTACTGTATTTCTACAGAATGCAGCTATTCCAGAACATGTCCAAAATTCCAAAATTCCAGATTATCTTTCCTCTCCATAATTTTTCTGTTTATAATCTTTAATTTTTAAAAAATCTTGTGTCTTCTAATCTTATTCCTAAATTCTTAATACTATTCACATTTACAGAAAGCACTCTACAGTTTTCATTTCCCCTTTTCCATGGTTTTATAAGTTTATAGCTAATTAATAGGCTTGCTTTCTTAACTTGCCATTCTAAGCCTAACCAATTTCCTTCTCAAAGGTGAGAATCAAACACTGTATCTCGTGTCTGTGGGACAAACACTCTAATCTTTATACCAAGCCCAGATCTTTAGCTGCATATATTCCTTTTCATCAACTTCCTTTCTTTTTTCTTTTGTAATTATTCCTTTTAAATTTTCTATCTTTTATCCTTTTACCAATGGAATTCGTTTTTTTCTTTTTACTACCTACCAGTTTATGCATTCATGACTTATTTCAGAAGCTTCTTCTATGTCTTCTTTATTATTTTTTTCCTCATCTATTTTTTTCTGCTGTTTCTACTACTTCTAAAATGTCTTTTCTTTGTTCATTTTTTCTTTCTTTTTATTTTTCCTTACTGTTATTTTCATTTTGCAATCCATCCATAAATGTCCAATTTTGTTACATCTTTAACATTTCAATTCACCTTTTTTGCATCATGTCCCATTTCCTCACAAATATAACATTTTCTTTTCTCACAGTTAGTTATCAACTGTCCTTTTTTCAACAAAAAAAGATGTTTTGGGTTATCCTCAATATTTTACAACACCCAGGGTCACCTCCACATTTATCATACTTGGTATGGGTATATTGTTTCTTTTTCTATTTTTAACACAATATTTGAATCCCAGCTACCAGTACATAAACCTGTTTTGTCATAAACTTTCTCAATGTCCAGTACTTCTTTACATAAAGCTTTCAAGTGTCCTTTCAAAGTCTCTCTTTCTACCTCTGATTGAAATTTTGCACAACTCTCTTTTGTTTCTCTGTTAAATGCTTTTGTCACATAAAGATTCCATGGATTACACTCTTTCTTTTTTCATATTCTCCAAGAAAAATTTCCATTGAAAAACAGTCTCAAATATAATGTAAAAAAATGCCTCTTTGTTAATAAGAATAAATGTTCTTAACTTGTGCTTTTACACCCAAAGACACTATTAAATTGTCCCACACTTTATACTTGTCCATTTCCTTGTCTTTTTTACTTTGAATCCTTACCACATCCTTTCATTTTCTTCTGGCTTCTTTTCTGCTGCACCCCTTTTGCCTTCTTTTACTTTCTCTCACCACTATTCTTCATTATTGTCTCTGCAATCCTCCTTTTGCACTTTCTCCATAATGTCCCCCAGGAAACAACAACTTCATTTTCTGGCTCACCCTGCACCACCTTTAAATAAATCATCCCACAGCTCTCCCAAATGGAGGGTTGTAATTATACATCCATCATTTCTTGACTCATCTCCATCAAACAGGTTTCTTTGAAACATTTCTTCAGAATCCTGCACACAATCTCTGGTTGTGGTATTGGCTTTCTCCTTTATTTTTTTTCACTACTCTCATCTTCTCTTTCTGTTTCCATATGCGTCCCTGTTTCTCCAGGCTGCCTCTGTGCCTTGAATGGAAACAGGAAGTGCTCTTCCAAAATGGTTCCCACAATGAAGATTAGGGGAAGTTCCCCAATACCCTTGTCAAATTTCCTTAGTTCCATAAATACCACCTGTAGTTTCCCCTGAAAAGAGGATGCTTGCCTTTTGGGACTAACTGGGTCAACAAAGGATAAATAAATTAATAAACAAAATAAAAGCATACTTTACTTTGGGGCTTTGTAGTCCTGCAACCACAGAACTTGTGGTTGTGCCTTCCACATTTCTGCTAAACTAATACCAATTCTGCAACCACTGTACTTTGGAGCAAGGAAAATTTTCCAAGATGCCACAATCTCTGACTTGGTAAATAAAAAATATATGGTCAGCCTTTAGCATTCACATTAAACAGTGTCAAGTATCTGTCCACTAATCTTCTGCCTTGCTTTATACTCTTGGGTACATATTAATGTTCCTAATGAGTAAAGCCTTAAAATGAATACTATACAATAGCACTTTTCTGCACATGTTCAGTTCTTTATTTGTTTCTTTACTTGCGTGTTTTCCAGTAAAATGGTAGTGGTATGAGTGTGGATAAATCAGAGGGTAAAAGAAAGCTAACATGTCAGAAAGTTAACATGGCAGAATGGTCCAGATTATGATAAACATTCATAATGATGGGACAGCATATCTATGACAAAGTATAATATAAGAGGCATCCATCATATCACAGTTACAGAACTTATCAAGGGAAAGCTATGAGAGCTTGTATGCTTGTATGAATAGAAGATGGTGTCAGCCCGTTTCATGAAAGCATTTACAAGTAGGCTTGGAGTTTATGGAGGATGTGAAATTCTGCTTAAGTAACTTTGAGTCAGACACAATTTGTGAGAGTTAATTCAACCTGATTGCAGGTTCAGTACCTTACTAGCTCAGGGGGTTGAAAAGAAACAAGGGCAGATGATATATATCATGCCTGAAGAAGGCAATTCCAACATTTGTCTTTTTCTCTCAATGCTGTATGAATAGAAGGTATCCAATTTTCTATTATATTTTTACCCCATACTTCTCAGGTGCTACTAAAAAACATAATTTTTCACCCTGTAATTATGAAACAAAATGTTTCAAGAATTAATAATTGAAAAGCATCCCTGTTAACTGTTACTGTTACTTTTATTATTTTAAAATTTCAAAAGTACATGTTCAAATAACATCTTGGTGCCCAAAAAAAAAAACATACATACACACACACACACACACACACACAAATCCCCTCAGACTTACTTCCAAAATCAGGTGCTTTGGACAAATTCCACAGTTCAGTTCAGTACACTCAGCAAATGTTCTATCAAACAATCATTTAACCAATTGCCAGGAAACCATACACATATATATATATATATATATATATATATATATAATTATTTTTATATATCTCATCTCTTTTACATATCTTTTTATATATCTCATCTCCCATTATTCTCCCTCCAGACCTCTCCGAAGCTCTAACTAAGACCTACTACAACTCTACAAACCCAAGTCTAAATTTGGACGCAACATGTACAGCTATCACTCCACTATTGCCTGGAATAGGCTCCCACTAGAAATCAGGACCCTTACACATCCTAAACAATTTAAGACAGCCACCAAATAACACTTTAAAAGTCACTGGTCCTGCCACTGCACTCTCACTCCTTAACATCCCCTACTTCTCTTACCTTAATCTACTTTCTGCCCTTAACTCACTCTTCTCACTAGCTCTCTGTAATCTTCCTTGACTACTCTTTCTACTGTCTTCGCAAATTGCCTCAGAGAAACATTCTATTGTAATTGTCTTGCCTTCGTACAATTACATTATGATAAAACTGTTTTTTGTAACCACTTACCCCAAAAACTATATTCATCTTAATGACATATTTCCTTTTACACATCTTGAAATAGCTTTGCTATACTCGTGATTATTGACACTGTAAAACATTGTATTACTACTTAATGCCTTGTAATAATCCTGTAACATTGCTGTGTAATGCTAATTTATAATGAAAATTGTATATGTTGGAGCTTTTCTCCCCGGGCCTCCATTGAAAAAGGGCTCTTCAGCTCAGTCGGACAATTCCTGTCAACAAATGTAAAATAAATAAATAAAATAAATAATAAATATTTTCAATCTCATCCTTACACACACACGCACATATATATATATATATATATATATATATATATATATATGTATGCGTGTGTGTTTGTGTGGGGGTTCCTGCAACCCATCGAAAGTTAGCATTCTAAAGAAGATAAAAAAAGCTGGTATAGCCAATTGAAAATCAGGTGATCACATGTACTGGCTTTTTTTTTCAGTATGAGATTGTGATATAATGGGGCTCGGGGAATTTGCACTTTCCCCACTGTAGTGTGCTTTTGGAGTCAGTATATGTAATTAGCAGGGGGTATGTAGAGTGCAATTCCACATGTATGGGGTGCAGGGGGCTTGCCTCCCTGCAAACAAATAGAATTCATTTTTTTTTCAAATCTTTGAGATTTAAAGTAGAGTGTGTTTGAATCTTTGTGATTCAAACTCTTGCACTTGTATATCAGACGTCTGAAGTTTTGATATGTCAAATATATGTCATAGACTTGTATAATATTTCTATATATAGTGTGGCATCAACCACTGAATGCTCTTAAAGACAAACACAGAAAGAGTGATAATTTTACATTGAATCTAAAATGATTAAAATCAACAAAAATTAAAAGTATTTTTTGTAAGGAGCAAGCACCCCCCCCCCCCCGCGCCCCCACACTCCCTATATAAATAAATCTTAATATATGTATATAAAAAGCACACCAATTCTCTCACATATGTGAACATAAACATCAGTTCACAGGTAGCTGCCTTCTTCAGAAAGTGCAATGGTGATCAGACATTTCAAATGGACCTCTAGATTCAGATATTGAAAAGAAGCATGAAGCCTTAGGCTTTTGCTAGTGGCAACCCCTAACCGGGAAAAAGCCGAAAGAATAAGAAGAATACTCGCTGTCATCTGTTTAGTAGTTTTTGGTTTAATTTATATACACCTGCAGTCAAAGTTTCTTTGCAAAACTATGATTTTAATCCATAATCTAGTGCCAGTGAATAGCAAAAACTATATACACTGCCTATCCTTTGACCCAGAGTTTGAGGCACTTTGTTTCCTTGGCGATGGCCTACTATGCTTTCATTGCTTATGATAAGAGTTACCATGGACTGTGCAACAAAGGCCAGCTGCATATAAACTACAGTGCAGTAATAAAGAAACATATGACAAATACTGAACATATCAGGTTTCAGAATGCAGCTTGACATTTGTTATTTATTATACCTGTGGTCAGAAGTCACTGAACTCTTTTTTTTCTCCATAACACTGTAAATTAGTTCCATATGAGAGAGTTTTGCCTTTAAAATGGATAGGGAATAAAATTCTACTTGCTGACAGATACAGCAGAGCTACTAGAGAGAGCAACAATTGGAAGGAGAAATTTGAAAACTATAATACCATCCTTGAAAATGTCACTGCCTTGTTAAAGTAATAACTACATGTATTTGCTGATTATTTTGTCATTCAATTTGTTTCAATACATCAGGTTTCTGGTAGTTTTCTAATGGCAAATGATGAAAAATTTTAATTACATCAGACTTTTTGACACTCTCATAGGCCACATACTTAGAGACAAATTGATTAGGTCTGTGCATCTGCAAGGTGCACACATGGTACTGCTCAGAGAACCTTATTTTGAAAGCATGCAAATTCAAAGGGGTTCTTGTCATTAAATAGATCGCATAGAACAGTGGCACACATAATATCAACCCCAATAGTTAGCTCGACATAATAAAGAAACCATTAACAAATCTAAACAACCAGGCTATGCCCCACCCCCAGCCCCCCTTCTAATTACATATACCAACTCTGAGACTGCACCACAGTGGGAAAAGAGCAAAAAATACATTCACTGCTTTCCCACAATCTCAGACAGCTGATAAGAGAACTGCTACATAAATGTGTGGCTTGACCTTTTCAGGTAGATGTATTGTATGTTGCTTTTCCGTGCGTTCGGTTTTGTGAATGGATGGAACTCATTCAAAGATAGCAAGTAATTTGCATGGTAATACCCCTTTGAAGTAAGCAGTTACTTGGCACATCTGATTTTTAAGCAATGAATCAGACCTTCAGGCTGATGAGAAGGTAATGAAAACAGGGTGGCATGTTCTTAGAAATGGCATCCTAGAAAATTACTGTGGATTAGGGAACTATTTGGCCTATTCTCTCTGTCTGTTATACAGGATGCCATTATAAATCAATTTTATTCAGTTTTCCCCACCTCATTTCCAAGACTGCCTTGTAACAGTCCAATGTCAAATTGAATTCTCCAAAGTTTTTGAAGCTGTTTTGATACTATTCACAAGCTTTCATCATATCTCCCCAGCCCTCTCTTTCCTCATGGGTGCACATCCATGTTAAGTTTCTGTAATCTTTCTTCATATGGCTTCTAGAGCAGAAGTGTGATTCTGAGTGGTCACATCCTAATCTCACTATGGATATAATATAGTAATAACGATGGCACTAATTCTGGTTTTCTATGTGATAGTATTGTTTATATTATGAAGTATTTAATTTAATGTGCTAAACTTTGAATCAGTAATGTCATAAAGTGACAGCTCTCTACTTTTTGTTTGTTTAGTGTAAATAAGTACTGCATTACACACACATACACACACACACACACACACACACACACACACACAAACACACGCATACGCACACACGCACAGACGTACACACGCACACGCACACTGACACGCACGCACATTCACACACACACACACACACACACACACACACACACACACACAAAGTGCTTGAACAACAAAAAAATGTATAAGCTCCATTATATACCATGAGGTTAAATACAGATAACGTTATTAAAAAGACTAAGTAACATTGAACAGTGAGTATAAACATGAAGTGCACATGCAACAGAATTCATCTTTGAACATAATTAGAAACATATGAAAAAAAAACAGAGTATGTGCCAATGCAAAACCTGTTTTTCTAGTAATTTCCTAAGTTTCTAAGTGCAATATTTAAAACCTGTCATTGATTTTGGCCCTTTGCCCCCCCCCCCCACACACACAGACATGCACACACACACACACACACACATTTTTTTGTTTTATTCAGCATTCTTGAGCAAAGAAGTTGAAAGGTATGCTTCTGAGTACCTAATAATTTCATATTTGCATTAGTACTAAGTTCAGTTCTGCTTTCACCAATTTTGTAGGGTCTGGTTAAGATAAAGTTAAATATTTTTTACTGTATTCTTACTTCCAGTAGCTTGAATTCAACTTTAAATTATATTGCATTACATTATGCCTCTTTAATGGCAAAAGAGCAGATTAGGAAGGCTTATTGTCTCCTGTTAAGTGCCTTAACATTCTTTCTTCCCTTCATTGATATCTTTCACTACGCTCTCTTAAATGTTGCTGATTTTCCTCACCACCACCCATTCCAGTAGCCCATTCCATTGATCCACAATTCTCTCTCTAAAAAATGCTTTTGGAGATTCAGGGAGTTGTTAAGCTCTACAATCTGCTGCCTGCATCCCCCACCTCCCACTGTCCATTCTGTTTAGAATGACCCTATCATCACATCTCCCTGGCAGGATTAGGTGCACCAACATTATGCCCCCTGTCTTTTCTGGTCTCATGGGAGAAGAGTTCTGGCTCTTCTAGCATCTTGTCGTAGTCCTTATCCATACAATGGCTTTTTCTGGTAGTGCTCCTCTGGATTCCTTCCAACAGCCTGATGTCCTTTTCTTTATATGGTCTCCAGGGCTGCATGCAGTACTGAAGATGCTGTCTGACCAAGGCCCTGTATAGTGAAAGCAGTATCTCTCTGCTTCTAGAAACTAGTCCAGGTGGGATCAACACACTCAGATCCTTCAGCTCTCTTGCCATCAGTTCTACTTACTCCAGATTGATTTTTCACAGAAGGTTTGTTATACGTGCACCCCTTTGCATCTGTTTGCACTCTAAACCTCAGCTACTACCTTTCTGCCCATTTGTTTAGCCTTTACATATTTATCAGAATCTTCTTCATTTTCCAATGTTGCAAACATCTATGTATCATAATGAAGAAATTTGATTTTGTTCTCTACTCCCTTACATTTGATTTTGTTCTCTACTCCCTTACATACAATTTGTCTGAGACAAATACACAGAACAGTAGTGGACCCAGGACAAACTCATGTGGAACTCCACTAGTCAATTCCAAAATTCCTGACACGGTCCCTGTCACCACATCCCTCTGTATCCAACCATTCAGTCATACAGTCATCTACTTCCTCAGGCGTGGTCCTATATCCCTAAGCTGTCCAATTTTCCTATTAGCCTCACATGTAGGATTGAAAGGCATTTCTCTATTCCATAATGCCTACTGGTATTCCCATGTCGAGTTTACCTGGAATTCAACTCATAAAATTAGATCATATTTAATTGAGAGTTTCTTTTTTCCATGAACTCAAGTTGGTTGTTGTCCTGGATATTGCTGTCCTGTAGAACTGCAATAAGCCATCTCCTCATGAATCTCTCCATGACCTTCCTTACCACTGTTGTTAAGCAAACAGGCCTGTAGTTCCAGAGTTTTTCCTGCCCCCACCCCCCACCCCATTGTATAAGAGCACCACCACTGCTTTTAGCCCTCTGGTACTTCTGTACTAGCCAGTGATTTGAGGGTCTGTCAACACACCAACCAATGTTCTTCCCATTCTGTTCTGCCTCAATCCCAGCATAGCACCCTCCTCTTCATCTCCTTTGTGAAGCCTGAAGCAATTTGCTGTGTAACTGCTAAAGCCCTTGTTTCCCTTCTGACAATTCTCTTTCAGCTTTAGCCTTTGATGCCCTTACTGTCTTTATTGCCTTTTTCATAGTCTCCTTATACTTTGCCTCTTCTACTTCATCATACACCTTTTCAACTCTTGTAGGCCTTATATTTTGCTGTAGTTACTAACATCACATTTATATTTGGCCACATTGCTTTTCACTTCCTGCTTTTTGCTTCCTTCTCACACCTTTTTGTGTAATGAGTGCTCCATCCCTGATATATTCTACAGCTAGTTTACTCCCTCAATTTACTCATAACCACCTTACCCATCTTTGACTACCTCTCTTAGCACAGCAAAATCCACTCTCCTTTTCCTTTTTAAGCTTATTGTTACCTACTACTGTAATGACAAAATGGAACGATCACTCATGGCAAGCAGGGCCTCAGCCTTGACTTCCATGACACCTTTTGCACTGTTTTGGACCATGTCTCAGATTTTATCTTTTCTAGTATAGTCTTGCACCAGTTGTCTGAACTCTTTATGGTCCATGACCTCAATTCACCTTCTGTTCTGGAACTCAGAATCTCTGTTTGCTCCTGGCAAATTCAGATATCCCCTGATCGTTACACTCTTCATCCTACCCAACACCTTTTTTCTCTTCTTCAGGCTTTTAACTTCTTTTCATGGTCCTTATGGCATGCAGTACACTGTCTCACTCTTATCAGCTCTTCCCACTTCCTCCACCTTAACTACAAGGGCATGTAACCCAGTTTCTAACCCTTGCTGGCATCTTAGCCCATTTCTTGTTTGGTGTTCTTCTTCCTCTTTGACATCACACCTAATGCTGTCCTTTACATAAGTTGCTACTTCACCCAGACATCTAATGGTTGCCCCATGTTTCAGTGAAACCAGGAATGTCTGCCCTCCCCTCTTGCGTTGCTGATGCAGCTCCCCTTCTTCTTACCAGACTCCTTTCATTACAAAGTAAGACTACCCAGCCACTGTCAATCAACCTTGTTTGTTCCTCTGCTAAGTTCTGCATCTCTTTTTCCCTTCTGTCCACCACCTAAATACATCCTCCACCTTCTGCTCATTACTTTCTCTCTCCTCCCTTCCATATTAGTTTAAATGTAAACTGGTCACTCATTTGGAATGAGGTTAGAACAGTGCAGTAAAAATAGCAGAGAAATGGAAAAGACAAAGATACCAAATGAATAAGGTAATTCCTAAATCTGCAGTTATAGATTACCCAAGGTTCACTAAGATTAGTCATCTCCCACAATGTGTAAACCCTCCAAACTATTTAAAGTCTATCTCCACATATTTATTTCCTATTTGGTGCAAGTGCACATGTAGCAGATACCTGTACAAGAGGCAGGTGGAAAATAAAAAGGAATTTTGAAGAACAACAGCTTCATATTACAGTACTTAGTTTCATCTCAGTAAATTGTTTATTTGTTTGCTTGTTTCTTGACATCTGTATTCGCTGTGCAAAGGCAATCCTCTGGATTTACTAAACTTCCGTGCAAGACTAGCTTAGTCCTGCACAGAAGTGCCCATTTAGGAGCAGGACGGCAGCTCGCCATGCATATTAATAAGGTGCGCTGCCCGAGCTCCTAGGCTTACACGGAGTGTGTAAGAGTGCAGGAGGTGTGTCTGAGAGCAGAGCTCTCAGAATAAACACGCCCCTGCAATGTATAACAGCAGAAAGGGGTAAGGAATGAGCGAGACCGCTCATAGGTGTCCCCATATCCTCACCAACAGTCCCCCATGTGCACAACAGCAACAGTATATACAAATAAAATGAAGAAAGGCTGTTATATTTTTTTTAAAAATCTGATTAAAGCTAACCGTAGGTGCGCAGGTGTGCCCATCGCTTAGCTACAGTTAAAGCAGCTTAAAAGGCTGAAGAGATAACAAGGGAGACATATGCAAATGAAGCAGCATAGCAATAATGTAGTGGGCAGAGCATTTACCTTATGAGCAGGCATTCCTGGTTTGAGTCCCACTACAGCACATTCCATTTTACATGGCAAAGCACGTTATGACCAATATTTTTGTCGCAAAACTCACTAAATAACATATATTTATGAACTGGAGTACTGCTGGAAGTGCACATGTGAAGTGTCAGTGTCATAATTAATAAGACACTAGTAAGCAGGTTTTAGCACAAATAAGCAGTAGTAAGTATATTTAAGCACTAGGAAGCGGGTTTAAGTCCGTTTGCTCATGGGTAAGCAATGCCTACACTGGTAAGCAATTTTAAAGCTAACTCTCTGTAAGCAGATGTAACGGCAGGTCAGCAGTGCTTACCATCATGCAAACCCACTTACAAGTGCTCAAAAGTGCCTTAATCACTCTGTATCCAGTGGCCCTTGTTCTGTCCATCAACAAAGCAAACAGCCATGCAGGTCTCGAACCCAGGACTCTATACACCATACTCCTAGTAGTTATCCACCAAGCCATCACAGAAGTACAGAAGAATGAGGTAGTAGTAAACATATCTTCACCACAGTATAACCAAATTGAACCTGTGAAAGGCATCAGTATACAGTCATATGTGCCATAACCCACTACATAATATAAATATGTGAAATGAAGTACAGCAGTAAGCCCAGACGTGAGGTGTAATTGTAATAGAGTGTGGAAGTCCCCAATAAAACACAAGGACCCCACAGAGTGTACGTACACATCAATCAGGGATAGCAGGCATACATATAAGGTGTAATGAATAATAACACAATGCCAAAAAGGCATTATAATGAATGTGTAATGTAGGCAATGCTAAACATTGCACAGGCCAGCTTAGGACGTGTGAGCAATGTGTAGACCAGCTAACTCTTTGTGGCCAGTGGTATACTCCTTTAAACAATGCCACCCTTAGGTAAGCAGGTTTGGCCATAGCTTAGCCTTTTCAAAACTGGCCAATCATGGAAAAGTGCAGGAAATTGGCCCTACTTAAACCCAAGAGGCGGGAATACAGCTCATAACTGGTTGTAGCTTCCACTTGCAAGCACTATGGCAGTAAGGGGAAAAGGAGTGCGCTTCCAGGTGCAGCTCTGGTGCATCCAGGGGTCCAAGTTCACGGCAAGACTCCTAGTTAAAGACCATGCACACCGACTGCTGCAGGGCCAGTACCAGGACTCCCAATATAAGGCAGAGGCCTGGGACCATCTCACCCGCGACCTCACCAGTGCCAATGGCATACCCCGAACTGGTGAGCAAGTCAGGCACCACTATGCTGACCTGAAGCGGTGGAAGTGGGACCTCTCCAGGCTAGAGCATCAGGGGATGTCCCAGCCATGTGTAAGTGTCACCCCAGTATGTGTGTAATAAGTGTCAGCTCAGGTATATCATGGATAGGTATGGCTAAATATTCCTCTCATGTCCCCCACAGCTGCAACAGAGTGGGCTGCGAACCAGGAGGCCCACATCTGCCACCTGGTGCTGTTGCGACTTGAGGCAGATCAGTAATACTCATTCTTTTATTGTCATAGGAAATAAAAATAAAAGTAGTAAATTAATTGCTAGTATAAAACCTGTATTGTTCAAGGCAAGTACTGCATACACTAGAGAATATGGCATGAAGAGTCTCATATTGTTTGAATGGCAATAAAAGTGTAGTAT
Organism: Protopterus annectens; assembly: GCF_019279795.1. NCBI lineage: Eukaryota > Metazoa > Chordata > Ceratodontiformes > Protopteridae > Protopterus > Protopterus annectens. Next base: position 587,117,872 of record NC_056746.1, read on the forward strand.
CCTGACAAAACAGGTTTAACTGCTGGATTGCATGTGTATATTCTGGTATCATATGGTAATGTAGATTTGCAATCATGTAATAGTACTGTAGTATTAATCACTGTTACCCACACCATGCACCATAAATTGAATGTGTAGGAATGCCTGTATATATGACAGGTGTAAACTCCAGAGGCCATTTAGTACAACTGAGAGACACACAGAAAGTAAACAGGGAAAATGCAGACAACAAAAACTGAATAGCACATGCAACTGAGATGAGAACTGTTTTTTAGCACACACAGCCACGGTTCGAATTCTGCCAGTGGTAGTAGTCTGCATACAGAATCATACCCCTCAACTGTACAGATATGTCCAGAATGTCTATTAAAGTGACCCATATCTAATGCCTATCAACCTGTCCCCCTGGGAAATCAGTGGGATGATCCCAGACATATAGGCAGAAAACAGGAAATACAACTGATTGACACACATCTATGACAACAAACTTGGCACACTAGCAACTCCCCAATGCCTTATGTGACTAAGAAGCCACGTATGCCCCATTTACACTCCAACTTATTAAGCTGTGATCAGAGTGTGTACAGTAACAGAATGAGATGTATGTGCATAATAGTAATGTGGAACCTGGTACTGTGTGTGGGAACATTCAGGTAGTGCTAATAAACATTCCTCCCACAGGTCTGTCAGATACCAACACTGTGCCCAGAAATACAAGAATGATATGCAGTTGCTCTAAATAATGAGGTATTACACATCACTGTCACCCACACTGCCTTACAACATATAACTGTCTAGGAATTCTGTATGAATGTTGTTATACAAGGTCAGAATGCATAAGCACAGGGGATTAATAAGACAGAAAGCAGATTGGAGATATACAGCAATATCAATATAGCAGACACAACTGTGATGGGCAGTGTTTAAGTTGTAGCAGACACAGCCATGATCTGAATCCTGGGAGTGGAATTAGACTGTATACAGATTCATACCCCACAACTGTACACATGAGGCCAGAATGTCCAGTATATGTGTCCATATCTGCTGCCTGTCCCCCTGGTAAGTCTGTGGGATGATCCCAGATGTGTACCCAGCAAACAGGGAATACAAGTGATTGTCAACCATCATGAGAACACACCTGTCACTATAGCAACCTCCAAAACTGTTAGGAGAATAATATTTCAAGTATGGCCTATCTACATTCCCATGTTGTCAAGCTGTGACCAGAGTGTGTACAGTAACAGAGTGCGCTGTATGTGCATAATACTAATGTGTAATCTGGAACCTTGTTTGTCAACAGTCAGGTAGTGTTAACAAACATTGCTCCCACAAGTACATTGGATACAACCACTGGGCTGAGAAATACAGACCAATATAACTTGTAGTGGTACCATTCACCCTGGTATTGTAGGGGATTGTGAGTGTTGCAGTTTTTCGGAATAATAAAGTATCACTGGTCACTGTCGCCCACACTGTGCTACATAATATAACTGTGTAGGAAAGCATGTATATGTGTGTGTCAAGTCACTAAAGGTGGAAGAGGGCAATATTCTAGATATGTCCGGGCACACCAGCATGTGGTCAACACATGGCCAGAATCTGTGCAGAAAGAGTTGGATAGCATAGTGCAAAACATCAATCTGGAATCCGGGCGTATGTGTACAAACAGTTAGTCAGTGTTAATAAACATTCCTTCCACAGGTATACCAGGTAAGAGGTGTATACTGCAGGTAAAACCGGTTCATGTGTAATGATGTTGACAGCCATATCAGTGTCCAATATAGGACTATAGGGTAGTGTAGCAGGACGTGTAAGGTACAGATAACAACACTGACTAGGAAAGTAATGTGGAGTACAGGAATATACTACTTGTTAATTGACATCTTTCTCATCCCCCATCTTATCTCCAACAATAATCACCATACCCACCCCAACTAGTATGTACTGACTCTGATAATGTGCAATTATTTGATAAATATTTTAATGGTTCCCATGCATGTGCCATATTGAATTATTCCAACATTGTTGGCATGGTGCCATCAATGTACCTGCATGCTGTTATTACCACTGTGGTCCCATATATGCATGTGTTTTGTTTGCTATGCAACTGTTCTGTATCTGGTGTGTGGGTTAATGGGAATATCTATGCATGCTGTTGTACCTAACCCTGGAATGTGTTGACTATTACTAACGCATATATGATGTTGAAATCTAAACACTATAGCACGCTTGGGAAGGCCAGTCCCAATGGACCCACCTGTCCCACCTCAGCTGGCCGAGGCACCGGGCACCAGCATGTCTGGGGCCCAACTCCGCACCACCCTGTCTGTTGGTCCTGCACCACCTTCGGGTGGAACCACCTCAAGGGATGGGGCTTGCCCCCCCAGGAGTGGGAGCGGTCAGGCACCTGTCACTCATCACCAGGTTGGGGTCATGGTGCATAGAGTGATCGATGAGCAGGTCGGTGATCTTCTATGTCAGCTTGAGGGTGGCATGTCACAATTAGAGAGTTAGCCTGGCTCTGCGGCTCAGCCCCCAGCACAGCCACCTTTGGGCCTGTGAAGGTGCAGTGGTGACTGCCCATGGGTGGGGACCTCAGTCCCACTGTTACCACTAGGGAGCTTGTAGGCTTCTGATATCCTAACACCCCTCCCCATCAAGGTGTTTACCCCTCACATGTGTCATATACTGCCCCTGTATGCATATTATGTGCCTTGTCTGTTAACTTACCCAACCTACCTCCCCAAATATACCTAGTACTCCTCCCCAACATCCCACTCTCACATGAAAAAAAAAAAGTAATCTCTTCCCACAAAAAAATCTCGCACCATACATAGCTGTCCATTTTGTACGTGTCCACTGGACACATGTAATCCAGTCTAATTGGCTTCACAACTTATTATTGTTGTCCTCACCCCTCTCCCAGGGGTTTGAGTGTCCAAATCTACCTACAAATTAAGTGTATATGCACAGCTGTTGCTGTAGAAAAAATGGGCAGCTATGGCCCTTCCCTACACCCTTCCTGCATATCCCTAGCTATTTTCCCTACTGTCGTTCCCTCTTTGTGCCCCTTTTTTCACCACTTTCCTATCAGCCCCTTTTTCTTTACTTTTAAAAAAATTAGCGCAGGGGTAAGTGGGAGTCAGCATTTTTAAGCAGCAGTAAGCGGGTTTAAGCCTGTTTGTGCAGGGGTAAGCAATGCCTACACAGGGTAAGCAATTTAGAAGCTAACTGAGTATAAGAAACTGTAACTGGAAGTTAGCAGTGCTTACCTCCGTGCAAACCCGCCCAAACCCACTTACAACTGCTTTAAAGTGCCTTAATCACTCTATATTCAACAGACGGTGTTCTGCCCAGCAACAAAATAAACAGCCTCTGCAAGGCCCAAACCCAGGACCCTGCACACCATAGACAAAGTGATTTGCCACTAAGCCATGCCAGATATGCATAAATTTGATGTTTTCAGAAACATAACATCCAGTCCAGTCATGCAACTGTACAGAGAATGTATACCAACATCTTGATGTATGTGCGTTTGTAAATATATTAATATCTAAACAGATACAACATATGTATATATGTATATATATATATATATATATATATATATATATATATATATATATATATAAATATATACATATATATAAATATATATGAACATATATACATGCAAATGCCTACATCGACATATATGTCTACACCTACATGTCTACATATACACAGCAAATTACATATATGTACGCAGATATATATCTATGTAGGTATATATGGACATAGTTATATATATGTAAGCATATATATATATATATATATATATATATATATATATATATATATAGGTATATATGGCCACACATCTGTATAGCAATGGTAGATTAACAAAAACAAATATGTACACATGCACCATTAATGGGGTTGAGGGGCCCCAAACAATATATGTCTTTTACGAATAGGCATACCCCCCCACAGCCAAACACGTCCACCCTGCAATACACTACCAAGTGTTACAGATCCCATAATCAGGACCTGACATGACATGGGCACAAGATGTTAACAGTACTAAACCAACCTGTATGATGTCAGGCTGGTACTGGCAACATATCATGCAGTACAGTCTGGCTCCCATAGGAAATGTAAAATGTGGAAGCTATCAAGCTATCAACATCCCCAGGATACATATACACAGACACATATATGCAGATACAGATATATACACACACACACACACACACACACACACACACACACACACACACACACACACATATATATATATATATATATATAGATAGATAGATAGATAGATATACATGTGACTACACGTACACACGCAGAGATATGTACAGTAAGATATATATGTAGAAGGCGCACACAATATGGAACAGCCACTACGCCTACAGTTCCCACCTGAACAACTGGACACTGTATGGGCCACCCATACAAATGACAATCGTTGTCTGCAACATATACCCACAGAGAGGTCATAGGAAAAAACACCACACACAGGTTTGTAGAAATGGAAAACCTTTATTTGTGTACTATTTACAGTTCTATATGCCATGTCATATTGCTGTTCAGACACTGACATCCATATAAACAGAGTAATGCAACTGTGAAACAGTTATACTAATACAGTAGTCTGGAAAGGTTCACAACTGTTGCTGTCCAGGCCAAGCCCTTCAAATTGTACAATAGTAAAGACAGACTGGGCCACAGGATACCAAACAATCAACAGTATGTAATGCAGGTGTATAGTTCAGCAGCCTCTATCTACACTCTGTACAAAATCACTAGGTGGTAAAGACTTCAGCTGGCCAAATGGGATGTAACTGTTACATAACAAGGCATAACTGACACGATCACAAGCACACTGACAAACAGAACAGTCTGTATGGCAGGAGGCAGTAGGCCTGCATTAACCCAGTTTATGTGAATAATGTAAATATAGGTGAAGTATGGGGTACTGTACATCCAGGTGCCTTAAGGCAGCTCACCCCTGATACCCCCACATTTTGTAACAGCCTAGGTCATTTATGGTTCATCCCCCCTCTAGACTCAATAATACAGGGCCATATACCACTGTTACACACACACACACACACACATATATATATATATATATATATATATATATATATATATGTACATGGCCTCTGCTGTAGGTGAAGCCCACACATATATGGCCCCTGCCCCAGCGTATATGTGGGGGATGCAACAGCAGTGGACTGATGGCAGCAATGGCAGTGTGATATGCACACAGCCCACTACAGAATAACCCCTGACAGCATGCCATATGTGCAAAGCTTGGTATGTAGGTGGAGGACAGAGGCTGGAACACAGGCACATATGTGAAAAACTGTTGCCATAAACTAAGCAAGTCACTGGTGTTACAGGATAGTCTGCAACATACCCTTAGCCAGGGAATTGAGGTTAGAAACATAAATGGATGTAGCCATGTACTAATAGCACACAACACACACACTGCCAGTGAAATATCTGACACAGGACCTGTGTGGTGGGCAGACAAAACATAATAGGCACACCTCTGGCCACCAAGAGGATAGGCCTACAGTTGAGAGCTATGCAGAGAGACTGCATTCCAAGGTAAACTAGTATGTACACACGCACCCTGTAACACTAGTACTATACAAAGCATAACACAACTCTACTCACACTCTGTCTGTAGTTCTGGAACCTCCTACAAATATGTAGCTGGCCTGAGTGTGCCGGTTCCCCTGGAAGAGGTATTGCCACCTGCTGTCTATAACACTGATGCCCACACACAGGAAGGATGTCCATCACACAGGAAAACTAAAGGGATTATGCCCACATGATGTAGGGATTTATATTAGGTGGTTGCCATGACAGTGGTAATTGGAAGTACTACACAGCAAGCTGCATGCAGTTAGCAAGTGTAAGACACTGATTAGTGCACAGGCCATTACCTGATCAAGTGCATCACCTACTAAAGACTGGCTGCAATCTACACAAAGCAGCTCAATCCATTCACTGGAGAGAGAGCGAGAGAGAAAGAAAGAAAGAAAGAAAGAAAGAAAGAAAGAAAGAAAGAAAGAAAGAAAGAAAGCTGAAAAAAATACAGCTCAGCAAACTAACAGCTGAAAACGCAGGCATTTCAGCAGCTGCCATTCATAAATACATCATTCCCACAACAGGTATGTGAAGTATATGTACGTGTATTAGAATGTAGTACCTGGTCCATCATAATGGGATAGATGGTGTGGAATGAGTTATATGTGCCATCAGTTGTTGTGATGATGTTCAACTGAACAACTGCTATGGAGAATAGTGTTTGTCCCTGTGGGTAGTGGGCCATAGATGTTAACTGTGTAGGTCAGCACTGACAGACAAGATGTAAGCCATCATAGTGTGTATTGTGTAATGGGAAGTATGTATATGATGTGACCAATAGCTGGTGGTGGAAGTAATGCCATTATGATGGGCATGTGGGAGCCACGACCCACCACTGGCAGGATACTCAGGTGAATCTGTAATGTAGCATGCCAGAATGCCATAGGTGTGTAATAGGGTTACCTGCAAACAGGTCCCACATATACCCCACTAATGTAAGGCCGTGTCCATATGTGACACTTGTCTGTGTTGTAGCAAGGCAAAACAGTGCAGCTGTGCAGGAAGGTATTGTGAGATTTTGGAGCTGATGTCTGAATGTACCCCACATATAGGTATGCATATGTGTACATATGTCACATATATAATATAGAAGGATAAATGTATATCAGCATGTATGTCCAGAAATATACATATACCCATGTGTAGACATATATATGTGCACATATATATATGACATCACATATATCTACACATATATAGATATATACCTATATGCACATGTCTACATATGTACAAACACACACACAAACATATATGTATGTAAATACATGTCCCCTATATCACAGGCAGCAGTACACATAGCAATATACACAAATATTTACAGCTGGCAATGTGTACACCATGGATGGGTATGTCACATGTTAGTCTTTTCTTAGCACCACATTGCCCTGTCTGTGAAGTATGCAATGGGACTATGGGGAAGTATGGCAGATACACACGTGAAGGTGGTCAGGACTGGTAGATATAGAGGACAGTCTACAGGGGTGGTATGTGACACATGTGGTGGGTAAACACCATGGATGGTGTGTGTCATCTGTGATGTGGATGCCCCATTGTCCTCAATATGAGCACAATGGGAACAAGCATCCCACCAGCTGACACTCACAACAGCAGTCCACGTCCTGAAGGTGCCTGGTCTGGAGGCTGAGCAGGAGGAGCATGTTGGCTGTGTGAAAGTGTACTGAGTGCCTCAGACTGATGTAGCACATCCCTCACATGTCTCTGGAGCCCGGTATAGAACAAACCCTAGACCTGAGCTCAGGGGACAGGAACATGTTGGTGTGGGCCCTGGGGGGGGGGCAACATCCCCTGGGTGGTTCCACCTGATGGTATTGCTGTAACAGTACATGAGGAGGCCCCAGGTTGGCACACACATGTGATGAGGCCAGGTATCATGGTCAGACGGGTGTGGAGAGGTGGATCAGCTGGCCAATAAAACATATGCATGTTACTGTGTCACTGTTATAGAACATTAGTTGGTAGTGATAGTCTACACAATCCTGGTACATGTCCAACAGCATTCATAGATCTCCACAATAACACAGACTGTCAGATGTGCAGCAATCTCAGAGCAGCCATACCAGTGGCATATATGTAACGATAGTGGCCCTGACAATGGCATGCAAGTGAATAGTTAGAACAGGCCAGCAATGATAGTGTTCACACAGGGGACATGGCTACAATCACATAGCAGAAGGTGTGGTACAATACACAATCTGTCCAAATGGTAGTTAAACTGTAGCCATACCTAATGACTTGCGTGTACAGTCTGTTGAAGCTGATATGGTGGGGGTGTGACAGAGATGTGCATTACGAACTGTGGTAACCTTGCCATATGAGTTGCTCAGGCCTGTTTCCATCTTTATGTCTTTTAGGCAAGATGTTACACAGCAGGTTACCTGGGTATTCAGCAGATGAAAATGAGGTCATCATCAACCACCTGGTACCGCACTACCAGGTTCTCTTTGCAGGACAGCCCATGACCAGCAGAAGTGGACCACCCTGTGGAACGATCTAGTCCACAGAGTCAATGATGTCAGCCTGCATAACCGCAGTTATGAGCAGGTCCAGCATCATTGTAGTTACCTGCTTCGCAATGCTTGTTTGTGTGCTACTGCAGTCCAGGGGGATCACCTCGCCATAGGGGAGGCCATACCATCCATTCCCCCGGACATGTGTGGAGGAGCTCCTGGCCAGCCTCGTGGCACCTGCCCATCTGGAACACCAACAACCACTGGACCCCTTTGTGGAGGTGGGTGTCACCCACACACCAGCCAAGGAGCATGCAGCTAAGGATGCAGGGCACATCAGTAGACCACTGTTGTGTAAATATCTACAGTGGTACAGGTAGATCATGCATATCTGACATGTCATATATATATTGTGTTACTGCATTGTAGTGATAAACAAATGTCCAGATGTGGTAGTATTGTGGGAATTTACCGTTGATGTATGGTAGTACTGCACCCAGCCTGTAGCACTGCCACAGGTGTGGCCACTGACATTGCATCTCTCACCCTCTTATGTAAGTCCCTCTGGGGTAACAACAAGACAGCAGCCTGTAGCTGGTGAGTATGTCTTATATAGATGCATGCCAACACATTGGACATGTAATGGTGATGGTATATTCCATGCACACATCTAACACACCTACCCTGAATGCATGCTGTACATGTGCATGTATTGTTGCTGTGAAATGCACGGTCTCACAGGAGCGACCATGATGAGGTATTGAAAGGGTATGTCACACACCTGCATGACAACTAACATCCTGTCATTGCGGAATGTGTCCACAGGGATTAGCGTACTGTTGGTAGACATGGACTACAGTAGTGACATGTTCTGAACAACACCCATATACAGTGCAACACCAGTGTATATACCTGTAGGACAATGCCAACTGCTGCAGAGATACACTATGGCATAAGGCATTACAGTAGTTCACATTATCATCTGGGTCTAGGCTGCAACATGTGGTGTTCAGTGTAGGGGACACTGCAAGGTGACACAAATGTGTAGGGCTTACCTGTCATGCATCTGCATAAAAGCTGAGGGAGGGGGTGTTTCAGCATGACACACCAGTGCACTGCAGCAGGGATCCTAAGGATGGTAGGAATGGCTCTATCTGCATATAGTCAGGTTCAGGACCTGTGGCAGCTGTAACCCTACCCACACTGCAATAGTGACGGCACTGTGTGAACACCATGGGATGTGCACATGAGTAGACCTTGCAATCATGCAGAATAGGGGGACATGTGTAGAGTAGACTGAACATACACTGGCAATTGCAGAAGGCCCATGCTGGTATATTCCTGCCATGAGCAGTGACTGCTGTAGTACACACAACAAGAGGTCTGATAAACCATCATGATAAGGGTGTGCACACATATGCCCACATGGTGTGTATGGATTGCGGTCAGCAACCGCACACCTAACACAATCTTTAGACACAGCATGTGAAAGTACAGGACATATGTTACATACGGGCTTGTGCACTGCTACGATATGCAGTGCTGTGGTCCCATGGCAGATCAAGGATGTGTGTGTAAAATCAATAAAGGTGTGTACCCCCCCATAGCCATGGTATGCTCTGATGGTTGTCAGTGTAAGCATTTCTGCAGTGGTCATACATGGTCTGTTGATGTTGACAGCTGTAAATCAGGCATCAGGCATTCACCAATGGCAACAGTCCACATATCATCCCAGGTATGTGCTGCTGAAACACATAGGGGCTGTGAGAAGTAAAGCTGACATAACTGACACGGTACTACACATTCCACAATGGGTTATACACTTGTGAGTTGTGGTGCATTGTACATGGCAGGGTACAGAACAGGTGCACAGCAATACTGTGTACATGGGTGCAGTAGTATCCAGGGAAGGGGCATCACCTAGTCACAGCACATGCATCACCCACATGTATACTGTTGCAAGCATGGATTGACTATAGCTGAACTGCATGCTGTTCTGTACCATATGTTCTGCATGCTGGCAGATGGGTAATAGTAGGAGGACTGTGTGTACGATCATTGTGCAACCTCACCTGTGTGTGTGTGTGTGTGCATCCTGGTGATTAGTTAGTCTGTCTGCAGGGTCACTCTGGTGAAGTGGTGGGAGGTAGATGCATGCATGATGCATGTATGCATGTGTGTGTTTGTGTGTGTGTGGCCATGTATGCACATGTGTGATTGTGGGGTGTTCATACGGCTGTACCCCCCTTTGGGACCATGCAGTACATGGACATGGACTGCCACATTACACACCAGGAATACATGTCATGTAATGACAGGACAGCAAATAGTATAATATTGTCTGTAACATGGAACAGGCATCCAGCGGGAAGGTAGACTCCAGGTACACACATAATATTACAGTCAGCAGAGAGGTCACCTACAACCCACGTATAAAGCTCTACAGATGCATTGGGGAAATAATAGTCAACACCATGGAGTGTATACAAATATTAAAGATGACACATGATGGGCTGACGGCGCAGCATATCTGGCATGTACTGAGCATTACATACACATGACACACCAGTGGGAGCTATTATGGATACAACATAGTAGCCCACTCATATAGGGGCCATGCACATCATTCCGGCCATACAGAGGGTGCATACCAAATGACAGCAGTGAGGCCATGTAAATCCACTACACACAGGTCAGGCAGGTAAAGTAGCAAAAGGCCTTGTGTTGTGGCCGCTTGTGTGGGCATTTAGAGGACTGTGATGTTAATGAGTGGTATCAATGTGTGTATATTAACAAGTGTGATGCAGGATGGGGTAACACATGGACATACAAGTGGGACTGTCTGTAAAGCCATAGACAGGTACGTATTATGGAGTTGTGTGTGTGTGTGTGTGTGTGTGTGTGTGTGTGTGTGTGTGTGTGTGTGTGTGTGTGTGTGTGCATGTGTACTGTTATGCAATGGTGTACAGGTTTTTAAAGTGCATTTATTGTTTTCCCCCACAGGTGGCGAGGTGGGTCAGGGTCCCTCCTGCATGCAATCTGATGTAGGTGTCCATACAGACACTGATGATGATGATAATAATGTTGAGGCACAGGTGGGGTTGTCAGGGGCTGACACTGAGCCAACTTTTGACATCCCCCTTTTAGCCACCCAACCCCCGCACACAGTTACAGTGCCTATATACACCCCATCACCAGTGGCCATAGCAGAGGGACAGCTGGCATTCAGTGGCAGTGCACAGGAAAGTGTGGTAACCATGCCTACTGTGTCTGGTCACAGCAGGCATAGCCAGATGTCATGCAGACTGCCACATAGGCGGATGTCCCAGGGTGCTCGTAGTAGGGCCGCTGGACATCATGTCTCTGGCAGAGACGACATAGCTGCAACCAGCAGAAGCATGTTTCAGGCTGTAATGGTGGCGCAGGTACATATTGAGCATTACACCAGACAGGGCTTTAGGCTGCAGAGGGCTGCTTTTGCATCTGTAAGCGACAACCTCCATGAACTGTCGGGTGCCATCCGTGCTTCTACCGAGCAAGTGGCTAAATGGCATGATAAGATGATGGCCCATTAACTCATTAACTTGGCTCATCGGCCGTGGTGTGTCTGTGCTTCAACATGTGGTGGGGATACGGCAACACCTGCGTGGATGTGGGCCAGCAACATCAACAGCTGGCAGTCAACGTGAGCATGCTAGGACACCAAGGGGCTCCCGTAGTGGCAGTAGCAGCCCCGGCAGTGCGGGTGGTGTGCTGTCCACATCACACCACAGCAGGCCATGTGCACGTGGTCCTGGCCAGTCACAGGAGGGACCTGGTACCAGCAGACAAATGTCATCAGCAGGTGAGAGTAGCACATCAATGCCTGTACCTGGCCATGTCCACAGAACCCCTGGCAGGCACAGTCCATGTGTCCATGGCCAGAGGCAGTGAACTGCACACCCTGCCAGGTATGGTCTGCATCTGTCCATAAACACCTGTGTAAGGCAGCCACATGGCAGAACTGTGTGCATACATACCCACACACACTATGCAAACACACCTAGGGCAACCTTATACCTGCACACACCCACTCATCTCAGCCAGCTCCCCAAAATACACCCCTCACCCACACACATGGTGTCAAATGTATGGCCCACCCTCAGCCTCTGGCAAACCAACACCACACCCTGTACATATGATGCTACCTGTGCCCCATCCCTGTCATCCATACCATCAATGCAGGGACATGCTGATATGGTTCTGATGCACACAGTGACTGTATAACAGTGTACCACAGTCCTGCAGTGTAACATGTAGGGAGTAGAGTGTGAGGCATATTTGGCAGGTAGTGTAGCCATCCAGCAATGATGCCTTCTAGCTGTTAGTAGCAGTGCTTGGTTGTGGTCTCTAAATTATTATCCATGTGTGTTGTAGGTGTATGTGTCAGCATGAGGATGATCTACAGTCATATTGCACAATGGGGTATGTCACTGTGCTGACAACATGGCAGTGACATATCTCGGGTACAATCAAACACATTTCATTGGTTACTATACCAGGTATTGCCTGTGCCACATGGACAGGTGGCCCATTGAGCCATGTATACCCTGCAACCTGATGTAGACCCATCCACATACACGCACACTTTTACTTGCCAACACTGGGACTAGACCCCTACCTAGCAATGTCATGATACTGACGTGTGTGGCTTACATTGCACACACCACACAGCGTTTAGGGTGGGGCATGTCCCAGGTTACATGGTACATGCAGAGCATCCCCCGACAAGTACAGTATGCTGATGGGGGATGTAATAGGTGTATCTGGATGATACGCAGTGTGGCATACCATCATATACACATTTATAGATACATAACAGCCAGACACACATCTGAGATACCAGGGCCTATTGCTGCTAACTACCTTGACCGTGTCTCCAATATGGTAGAGGTAGGCTGCACACATCACATGCATAACTGGCTTGGATTGTGGTAACAGTTACCTGTATGATTGATGGTGACAGTGGTAACCATAACGTGGTACATGGCACATATACATGGTGTACCTTGGTGTAATAACAGTGTACACAGCATCCACATCCCCCACTGGATATTGTACTCTTTGAAACCCATGATGATACTCTGCCATACCCACCATCACACATTGGCCATGACTGCAATACAACCCATAGTATACCCCATCATTGGTACTACAGGAATATGCATCTCATACACATGCCACATGCGTAGTAGGGTGTCAATCAAGCATAGGTTACCTGTACATATCCCAGCTGGATACTTACCATCTGCACATCTAAACAGGGACTGATAGTCATCAGCTTGGCAGGTAGCTATGCAGTAGCATGAGTGCATTGACAGACCAGTAAGGGGTATATACTGTGGCACAGCTCACACACCAGGGACACAACAGGGGGTCATCTGTGTCCAGCCATGCTCACAGGTGTGTCTGCTGTCAGTACTAAATTAAGCACTCTGCTCTTGCCTTGGTTAGCACTGTCAACAATAGTACTGCCATGATACACTACATGCCAGTGTGACAGCATGTACCCTGGGCTACTACACCTGTATGTCACACATTCACATGGATAACAGTGTTGTACAGGCCTCATATATGTCTGTGTCCCACACATGACACTCACATCCCTTGCTACTGTAATGACTGCACATAGGTGCATGTATTGTACATGGCATTACATACACTTGTTACAGGTTATCAGACTGGGTTGTGTGTCCTGATTACCAGGGCTAAACTATGCTTAGCAAGTATCAACATTGCTGCAATATAACAGCTAAGCTGATTTGCGCACTGGTAAGTGCTGCATACACTGTATAAGTGCTTATACATCTACCCATAGCTTAGCATCGCTTAGCTTCACGCAAACCCATGCAAACATGCTTAAAGCTGCTCAAAACTGCCTTAACCACTCTGTATCTGACAGCCCTTGTTCTGCCCAGCAACAACATGACAGACCACAACTCCAAATCAGGTGCAAAGTTTAACCAAACCAATAAAACTTTGCACCTGATTTGGAGTTGTGGTCTGTCGTGTTGGTTTACAATTCTACAGTTCTGGAGTTTGTCCTGGTTTTCCCAGCAACAAAATGAACAGCCCTTGTAGGTCTTGAACTCAGGACCCTTTACACTGAAGTCACAGCACTTAACCACTATGCACTGACCACTGTGGAGACAGCTCTTGTTTTGCCAATATAGCTGTCACTACACATATTGAGAAGTATTGGACAATTGCCTTTACTTCCTAGATTGTGTAATCCTTGTTATTAATATGACTGTTGCATCATATATGTTGTTTTATCATAATGTACACATAGCAGATACATACGGTGAGATACATGTGAGAGGGTATACACAACTGTGACATTTACTCATGACAGGAATATGGTTGTATACATATCATAGGTGTATATATATGTCTACATGTACATGCACATGTATACTCATACATATGTCTGTATACACATCTGCATAGTGCTACATATATTTGGCCATGTGTACATCTCTTCGTATGTACATACGTGTGTGTGTGTAGATATATATATAAATATATATATATATATATATATATATAAGTGTATACGTATATGTATATATATATATATATATATATATATATATATATATATATATATATATGTGTATATATGTGTGTATATATAGGTATACGTATATGTACACATAGATATATGTGTATATAGCTATATATGTATGAACATTCTATGTGTACAGATATGCCTAGTTATGTTGGTATATATATATATATATATATATATAGAGAGAGAGAGAGAGAGATCTATAACTATATGTGCATACATATTTAGTCTGATATACTGTCAATATATCTGTAGATATCCATACGTGTAGACATATATTGCTCTGTATATGTATATATCTAGGTGTGTATATGTATATTTATGTACATAAACATACCTATATATATATATATATATATAGACAAATTACATATATATATATATATATATATATATATATATATATATATATATATATATATATATGTATATGTGTAATCATATATATATATATATATATATATATATATATATATATATATATAGATATATGGATAATTATATGTACATATATTTTCACCATATGTCCTGGACATGGAGTGTAGCCCTACCCAGCCCCTATAGTCCCAACTTCATAGTGCAAGGGGATGTCAGGTATGTATAGCAGGTATATTAGTAGACTATTGCTACTGTAATTGGGATTGTCTTCACAGGCATGGTGTGTGTGGGAGGTCACATCTGCTTTCCACATGTGTGCTATTGGCTACTGACAGACATCCTAATGGCATCATAATAAAATACCGCTGCTAGCACGTAATGCCCCTGTGGACTGCAGCAGAGATATTGGCCAATATATGTGGACATTCTAAAACACTCTGTACAGTCCAAAGGTATACACAGAACCCCTTAGTGCAAAACATGTGTACCATGCCTGACAATATGGATGTTAACAGTCATGTAGATGGGTGTAACACATAACGACTGGTATACATATGCCACCATAGATTATACATTCACACACCCCTGTCTGGGCTGACACATAATAACCACTGGTACAGGGGTGCCATGGCCACATACTACCCACTAGATATTGATATACATCTGTACAGCATCCCACTGCTCTGTCTGACATACATGACTGTGAAGGGAGGCCCAGCAGCACTACATCCGCACATGACATCTCACTGGGTAAGTACACTAAGCTGCTAGGCATATAACAATGCACTTTGCAGACTACAGGCAGACTGGCTCAACACTGGCCTACATCTCCTATGGGGGAATGCACATGTACCTGCACATATAGCAGGCTCTGCAGGCATGTCACAGTGCAGGGTGAGATACACCTGTGTGAAAGTGCATAACCACAAGCAATGTGAACACAGCCACAGCCACATATGGTAAGCTAGCATAATATTACAGTATAAGGACTATCTATTCATCACTATCCTCATATGTACCACTCACAGACTAACCCTACATATACTGGGCTGCTACACAGTTTGGTCTGCTGACTGTCTGTGGTATGGGACATGTGTGTGTATGGCCCTACAAACATGTAAGCCAATATGGTAACATACAGTGGAGCAGCATGTAACATCAGATAGGACGGGACCTATAACAATGACATCTACCACAGTCTGTACACAGACTAAAGTACATATTAACAATACACACACTGTCGACATTCACCATAGGTACGTAGACCTCAGTACTGTACAAACAACCACAGAATGTCCAAGTTATATCAAATATAACCCCTACTCTACATAACATGTGTAGCAGTCTAATATCTCACTAGCTTGTTATCAGATATGATGACACTAATGGTGGTGTATAGCACATATGCACCTCTTAATGCACGACATATGGACAAAGGTTGGCAGAGTTGTGGCTGGAAGCACATACACAGGACCAATATTGACATGTTGCTGTGATAACCTCATACATTTACTGTTGTAACAGGATTTGTTGCAACACATGCCCTATGAGGGATATGAAGTCAGTAACTGTCACGGCTTTCACCATCTACAGACTGCAATCCTCACACTACCTTCTGCAGTTCACAGATACATGCTCTGTGGGTAACACATGAAACCAAGGGCACAACACACTGCCCAGTCTGCAGATGACCCTACAGATGGGGATTCCTCACAAACATAGAACTGACATGGCAGGTATTAAACATGTAGGACAGCCATATCCACACACATACTGTTAAACCAACATTACTCCAAATGCAGTATAGCAGCACTTACAGTCTGTAGTCAGGTCAGGCACATCCCCCTCCTGTGTATTGCCCTGTTTCCACAGTGTATGTTGTTAGAGGTAAATCCCCAATCCATCTGAGATTCTGTTTGCCAGACAACAGATCTAGTTCCTGCTCACAGTGAATGAAAAGGGTCAACACCAATATGATGTTCCTAGATATTGCAATTGGCTATGGGAATGTTACCACAGCTGTTCCACATGCAATCAGATAGGGGAGGGCTGCAATTCGTGCAGAGGCCATCAGCCGATCATCAGCATCACTTAAAATACACATGCGCTGCCTAAGCAAAGCAGGTGTAGGTCTCCACATCCACCAGAGAGGGAGTGAGAGAGGCAGACAGAGGCAAAGACAAGTCAGGGAGGGGTGGGAGAGTAAAACCTAAGCATGTTTGTGTCACACACCTACCAGCACAGGGTATCAAATCCCTGATGACTATGTAGTGCTATCACATTTCTATGCAGTTATTGGATGCACCACATAGGTTACATGTTGTGGAGCCCTCAGAATGTATATGTGATGGTGAGTGACATCTGCAACAGGGATATGGTAGCTATACGGTAGGTGTAGTACACATGCCTGTCCACATGAACAGGTGCCAGCGTCAACACAGCCACATTCTCACAGGGATGCACACACATTGATACACTTGGCAGGGCCAGGAATACAACCCATCACTAGTGAGATTGCCACAACACATTACTGTGCAAGTATACCATGCACCACAGGGGTCATACAGAGGTGATATGGGCAAAGGGTATGGAGAGGTGTCTGACATCAGACAGCATTCTTCAGTATGCCAGTGGGGGTTGTAGTGAGTATAGATGTGATCATACACATCATACAACACACACAAACACACAGGGTGCCAGTACTGACATGCATGGGTGCATTTCTGTATGGTTGTGTGGTGCCAACTCTGCCAGATGACTATACAAGGCTAGGTGATGGGTATACCTTGGCATCAGGCCACATGACAATAGTCAGCATTGTGGCACAGGGCTGTAGTTTCTGCATTTGCCCACACAGGTGGGTATTGTATCCCCCATCCAGTCACCTGGGTGACTATTGTGTGTGGCCAATGCTGTGCATTGCTTGCCATGTATGTGTTCCTTAGTCCATGATATGGATGGTGTCTGGGATGTGCACACCTCCCACATGCATTTACAGTGACATGTGGAACTGTACCTGGGGTGTCTGGCCCATGTTGTGTACACAGATTATCATCAGATGTGCCAGGCTTGGCCACCTGTGCTGGGAACTGGTAATGGACTGCAGGCTTACCCTGCACCTACATTGATAGCATGCTAACGGCATTCCATGGTGTCAGTGGCATCTGTCCATACAGGGCATGTTTTCAGGCATGGCATGTCCTTTGTGGGTCACATGTGATGACACCACAATTGTTGCAGGTGTCTAGTGAGGAACATGGGGAAGGTGCACTGTCTGCATGTATGTGCCTATTGGACAAATGCACAGGGTGCCATGCCCGCTGTAGCCCACTGCAATCTCTCCATAATTACTATCAGTGGCCAATATGCAGTGTACTACTCACATATTGGCTGTTGCCTAGGCATGTGTGTGTGTATGAGGCATGGGTTGAGAGTGTGCTCTGGGTAATACTGGGGTTGCTAACTGTGACTGCCTGGCCTTGATGTCACATATGGATATGGATTTGCACCCCAGCCTCTTGGCAATTTCACATCTGTTATCCCTATACAGTGGACATTATGATACATACTAGGGCCACCATATAAGAAATTTGCAAAACCCACTCCACATTGGGCCCACATATCACACACTCACAGGATACAAGTTACAACCACACACATCATGTCTAGGAGTAGAATCCCTACCAAACTAGTTTATTATAGTACAACACTATGCAGTTATAGTATGTGCCACAGAGATTATTGGACTACTTTTTCCCCAAAGATGTATATCACATTGCATGACATCAACAGGATTGGCAAAGTAGGACATTTGAAATGTACTGAGTGTGACTAGCCTAAAATGCATTGTTCCCTACACAGACATTGAAACACATACAAAACATCCACAACTGACATGTGTGGCTATAGAACCCCTAACAGTGGTTGATATCACACTACAGCATGGGACTGTTATAGAAAGGTACCTGTGGCTAGTATTTTTAGGCCTACACATACCTTGGTATCCACTGGGATGGGTTCCCCTCAGTTAGTTTGGAGTGTCAGGTGTGGCTGGCACAGCTCAACAATTTGATGTAGGAGGTCTCTGTCCAACCTGTAGTGCTTCACTATCTCCAGCTCATGTAGTCCCTGGTAGGTTACCCTGGGTCTGAACACTCTTTTCCGTCTCCTCACTGTGGGCTGATCGGCAGCATTCACATCCTCAACACCCTCAGCCTCTTGCACATGTTGTTCTATGTTGCCTGCTGCAGCCCTTCTCATTTTGTAAGTTTGTTTGATAAAATTTCCCCACTTGTAAACAACAGTGGTTTAGAGTGTGGGAAAAAACAAAGGGGAAGGTGTTTGCTAAGTTTATAGTAGTGTTCTGGGCTAGGCTGGTCTGCTGCCTGTGTAACTGGCTGATTCTGATACATTTCACCTGCCAGCTAAGGTAGTTCTCCTTGATTACCTTCCTACTGCTGTTTTCCCTTCCCATTGCATTCCTGTTTAAGAAGCCCGTGTGTGCACTGCGCAAACAGAGTGCTCAAATGTGCACACTGCTGCTATTTCCTGGTTTAACTAATTTTTTTTTTCCTGTAAAACCCGGTGCACAGCGCACACACCCGCTTAAGCTTTGTAAAGAGTGCTAAGCAGGTTTAGACACACCCCCTAGCTTAGCTGTGCTAAGCTAGGAGCAAACCTAAGCCACAGGGCTCCAATCCGCTTACAGTATACCTGACATACACCCCCATGATGTCACCTAACTCCTAGGCTTGCACCAAGCTATTTCTAGTCTTACACTGTTGGGACCTGACTCACATGCTGGGGAAAACTGGGATTCACTATCCTTCCCCTCATTTGCAGAGGATTGCTTGCTAATGCATAGTTACATGTCTCAGACTGAGCCTCCCCCATTAGCAACCACTACTCACTGGCCATGTTGTCTTCTGCCTGCCATTGACTTGCATGGCAGCATACTGATTTTAGTTGGAATGTTTAATTTACGTTAATTTTTTTATCCCCCCCGATCCCGTTTGCGCTCCGCTGCCCTACGCTTAAACATCTGAGATCGGCTAAAAAAAAATAAAAGTTGATTTCTGTATTTTTTTTTGTTTTGTTTGCAATGCCAATGGCCTTATACTTGGCCATTGGCATGCTTACTACATGATATGCAGCCTTTATTTGGGGCTGTCACAGCTCCATTTTGGAGTTTGCAGAAACGTACTCGGTTACTA
This sequence comes from Protopterus annectens, assembly GCF_019279795.1. Classification (NCBI taxonomy): domain Eukaryota; kingdom Metazoa; phylum Chordata; order Ceratodontiformes; family Protopteridae; genus Protopterus; species Protopterus annectens. The sequence continues at coordinate 587,138,196 of NC_056746.1, forward strand.
ACCGAGTACTTTTCTGCATATAGCACTAGTCTTGCACGGACTGTTGCAAACTTCCTGGATTGCAAAATCACCTCATTTGCATAGTTTTCTCCTGCAGATGGGGTGATTTGCATACCAGGGCTTCGTCCGTGCAGGATTAGTGCAGGAGCGCTCGTGCACGCCCCTGTAGGCTGTTCCTGGATCGCACGGCAGACATATTGCCTGCTTGAGCTCCTGCACCGATCTTGCACTCCGTGCAAGCTTTTGAGAATCCAGGGGAATGCTACCTTTCATCTGTGACAGACAGGAAAGGGGTAAGTCAGTTTAGACAGTTGATTAGCTTTTCCAGAAAACAACAGTGCTTACTCAGAGTGGTCAACCCCCCACAGAACTGTTGAGACTATTTAAAGACCATTTCTGTCCATTATTTTCCTGTTTGGGATGAGAGGAAAACATCACAGATGAGTAGTGGAGAACTGTAAAAGGCAATGACAGCAAATAAATGAGGAATTTCAAAAGCCTACTGATTACCTTGGCTCCATGGCATAGAGGATTGAGCCCTGCCTACAGACCAGGTGCCCTGGGTTAAGTAAGCTGTATCAGCACTGGAGAAGCCAGGTAGGGCAGGGAATGAGCAGAGTTACTTACCTGTTTTAGGAAGGAAGGGAGGGAGGAGGGTCCACATGCTCTGGTGCACGTATGTGAGCAAAATCACTCCTGGTAGAGACCAGAGAGGGCAACATTTGGTGACTTATGGCAGGCGCCAGGGTTGTTTGCTGGGATGTGCCCTCAAGGAATTGAAAAAGTGGTGGGTAGCCAAGCATGATCAACCCACTGGCAACTTGTGTACAGCTTACACGTGTATGTGCAGGGGTAGTGGTGCAAAACTGAAAAAATCTCAAACCACCACTTATGTTTGCCTAAATGATGCCCCCTCTTAAATGACCCTTGCCTAGTAAAGGGAGATTAATGGCCAAAAGGCAAGAAAAGGATGGATGACTGAAAGACAACAGGAGGAATGTCAAAAACAGATCTACAGATTATGCATCACTTTCATTCACCTGAAATAGAAAACAGTAATTTCTGGACAGTTCACAGGGTCATAGGTAAGTACTCGGCTAGCTGCCCTTGTAGGCCATTTTAAGTTTAGCCAGTTTCCATTTTTGCACTCAAAATAACCTAACTCATTCGGTTATACATTGGCCTTTCCCATCAGTCAGCTGACTGGCTTTTCCAGAAAACAAATTTCACATAGATTTGTCAGACCGCATAAGGAGGACTTTTGAGGAATCTTTAAAGATTATGTCTAAATTTTGTTATTCTGCTATTCTGTTTTGTAAAATTGGAGAACAGTATAGAAATGTACAACACTTCTGCAAATAGGCATTTAATAGGATCAAATGATTTGTTATCACATTCTTTCCTTCTTTCTGAAATATAATTTTATAAAATTTCTATATATATATATGATTTCTAAATTTGCCACCACAGCCAAATTCTCCTCCCATCATTGTACCGCCCTTCATATGTTAAATTGGCTTGAACTCCCCAACCATCTAGACTATCTCCAAATTACTACAACCCATAGACTAATTTTTCAACCTACTAAGTGGCCAGCCCTAACCAATATCCTCCAACCATACACTCCTCCAAGATCTCTAAGAACCTAATCACTGTCCTTAAACCCAATCATCCTGCTGGACAGTTTCTGCTATCCTTTTCTTTAGCTAAAAAATGGAATTCTTTGCCATCCTCTCTAAGGACTTGTGAAAGCTTTGAAGCCTTTAAAACTCTGCTACACTCCTACCTTTCTCCCAACTGGAAATGCAGCTGTTCTCTCGCCACATAGCCTTATATTTTTCCCTCCCCATAAGCCTTTGTCTACCTCTGAGCTCAAACCTACCCTGACATAATTGTAAAAGGTAAACTCACAACTGTACAACCCACAATAACCTCTACATCCTTCTATTCTCTCTCTCTTTTCATTCTTTTCCCCCTCATCTCAGTTGCCTCTGCCTCCCTAAACTTCAGATACCTTATAATCAGGGAACATGTTCCTGTTCTTTAGCTTAAAATAAAATCTGTAACCATGATTTCTTCACTATAATTTTCCTGTACCTACTCTATATAATACCTTCCTAAATACTTTGACACCATAAAACCAAAGAAGTTATGTTGTTCTCTGACACAAAATGATACTTCAGTTGTGTTTCTCTTTACTTTGATTGTAACTGTGAACACACTGTGTAACACAAACATATTTAATTGTATTTCTTTACCTCATTTAATTTTGATTTTAACTGTGAATAACACTATGTAATGCGGAGGTTTTCTTCCCGGCCCTCCACTGAAAATGGGCTCCCTGAGCGCAGTGGACCTCCCCAGTCATCAAATTGAAATAAATAAATAATAAAATTCGGGACACTACAGTGATTAGCTAACTAAATGGCAACCATATTGACAAAGAAGTAGTTAAGTCTGCAAAATCAAAGCCTTTTCTTTTCCTAATGGTTCTCCCAAAGGTCCATCCTTGGGCACCTTCTACTAACTATTTTCATAAATGTAAAATTACTGACAAAACATCATCTAAGGTGCAAATGATGTGGTCTTTATTAGGTATGACCCGTACCCTGGACTCCTTAGATCAAAGTTCCAGCATGATCTACTATATCTAGCTGACTGGTTAGAATCTGTGCTGAAAGCCTGCTATAATGCTACCTCCTACATCACCAATAACATCCTCACTACCCTGGAAAATGGGTAACCCTCCCAATTCTAGAAGTCTAGTCTCTTAATGACTGTCTAACAGTGCAGAGGGGTATGGCTATGAGCTATTAACATGTTGCTTCCTGTGGTACAGGGTTTGATTCCTCCATTTGCCTACTATGTGACTCTGAGAGTAAGTCACTTAATCTGACAGTGCTCTGGGGCAAGTGGGACATTAGGCTCAGCTCCTCAATGGTTTCCAAACTGCATACCTAATAACTACCTATGAACTTCTGAATGTCTTTAACGGGGTTGCAGATTTGTTATTTTATGTCATACTCACCTACAAGGGAGCATCAGAGTATCACTTTATTGAAAACTAATTGCCTCCCTATCCTATACAGAGCCACCTTCCTTCAAGTGACACTCATACTTCTTCCTCAGAGTTACTGTCTCTCCCCCCTAGGAAAATATTGTCACTGTGAATCTTCTACCAATGTTTAAGGTCAAACATAAGGGATTCTTAAGTTCCAGTGTTGCCAATTTAGTCCTGGCTACTCCCCAGATAACCAAAATTAATTTAGTGGCCCAGGCACTGAAGGAACTAACTAGGGAGGGGGGGTGATGGAAGCAACAGGCCAATAGCAACTCACCTTACTGGATGAAGGATGCTGGAAATGCCTGTGACAGGACTCCCCCATGGGAAAGCCTTAAACTGCAGATGTCACATTAGGGATATGCTATATGTGAGTTTGCCAAGGGCAGCATGTAACCTAACTTGGATATGGGTGTGCAGAATCATGAATTCACAATAAAGCCCAATGTAGTAGGAATTTCAACCTATTTTATGGCTAATGGTGGTGGGGTGCATAAAAGATCTCATACCACAAATTAGATGATAAGCATGATCCCCTGCTCTTGCCTCTCTCTCTCTCTCTCTTGATGTGATGTCTTAGGACATTGGGGACTGGAATAACAAATCAGCCAACAAAGGACAGGGGCTTGATGGTTGTGGGGGAATGAAAGCTAAAACATTTACATTAGTAAAATACAGGAGACTCCTTTAGTGTCTCTGTCCGTCAACATTCCCAAATGTTCACTATACAGCTTTTGTATATTAAGCAGCCCAAACATTGAATGACATCCTATCACAACTGTGTTCTCTCACTACCCTCTCTACTTTCATGTGTGCCCTCACAATGCATCTTTCATTAAAAGGACGCTGCTGTAGCACCTAAATCAAGGATCTCTATTTTTCTGCAATTAATTATTTAACTACATTAAAAAGTCTGGTCTACAATTAAAACCACATTAATGAAAGCTTGTTTATTTATTTTATTTCTTTATTTATTTACCGAGGTAGTGAAATGATCAATATTGCTAAATTTCAAACTCAACCCAGGTGAGATATAAACAAAAAATATAGGAATGTAAGTAATAACAGTAGTTCAAACTAACTGCATAGAAAAAAAAAAAAAAAATATATATATATATATATATATATATATATATATTCAATGTAATGAAGAAGCATGGTGCAATGTACAATCAAGCAGAGTGTAATGTACAACATGTACATTAGTTTCTAAAGTGGGTCAATCTTAAGTAAATCTGGAGAAGAGATTTGAAAAGGAGATAGGGATAGTGTGTTAGGTGATATGTCCTGTGTTGAAGGAGGGTCATTTGGCTTGGATGACAAAGTGAATTTTTTAGTTACATTCTGAATTTGGAATAAGTATTGATTTTCTTAATGTTGATGAGGAGAGCTTGCCAGAGAGTTGGCGCCTGAGAAGAGAAATCGTGTGCTGTGATGTGGGGTTTGGTTCTGGGGATAAAGAGAGCTGGTATAACTTGTGAGAAGTGCCTTGGGTTGTATGAGGAGGTTTTTCATAAAGTCTAGCTGCAAGGGGATAAATGTCTGGAGCTGGAGTAGTTTGTAGAGTTGAGATCCTAACAGTAGGCTAGATCTTTGTCTTATGGGTAACCATTTGGCTTTTTCTAGGGTGATACAGTGATGATCACAGAGAGACAAGTTGTAATGAATCAACAGATGCTGTTAGAGATAGTCTGGAGTGTGGTGAAGTTTTTTTGGAGGCAGAAGCAAAAATTGGAAGCCCATATTCAAGTTGAGAAAGAAAAACTCCTTTGTCATTGGCTGCTCTGGCTGGTTAGGATAGAAGAGGAAAGGGGAGAACGTTTAGGCCCAGAAGAAGAGGGAGTTTATTTTGGCTCTCATTTTGTCTATGTGGAAATGGAAGTTTAGTAACTGATCAAGCCATAATTGTAGGTATTTGAAGGTGGAGTTTAGCTCTATGGAATGGTTATGTAAGTCAAAGACAGTTAAAAAGTCAGGTGCTTAGTGTATTTTCTGTGGAGTTCCAAAAATCATTGTTTTTGTCTTGGTGGGGTTGAGAAGTGGTTTACAAGCCATTGGCGGAGCTTACGTAGGACCAACTGGAGTTGAAATTGTATGTTAGTGTGAAAGTGATCTAATCAGTAAATGACCATGTCTGCAGCAAAGAAGAAAAGTAGGTGATGAGGGAGGCCACAACAATGTTTGTTAATGAATACAAAGAAAAAATAGGGACAATAATTGATCCTTATGGTACACCTTTGGTAATAGGTACAGATTCTGATTGGGGGGTCCTATTTTAACTCTGAAGTTTATGTCAGTCAGGAAGTTTTTTTAACCAGGGAGTGACATCTGGACTGATACCAATTTCATTTAGTTTGTTTTGGAGGAGATAGTGGTCAAAGTGGTCAATAAATAGGGCACCTGTAAGGAGGCCACTATCAAAGTTTTGCAGGTTGTCATCAGTTAGGGACTACAGTGCTGTCATAGTATTTTGTCCTGACCAGAATCCATTCTGTTCAGAGGAGAGCTGGTGGTACTGATGGATATAAATGTTTGTAGAGAGATTGAGAGTGAGTAAGTTGGGTGTAGACTATCTTTTCTAGATGTTTACCCAGAACTAGAAGGATGGATATTAGATGGAAATGAGAGGAGTCTTTTGGGTTGGTTTACTTTGGGAGGGGTTTGATTACAGCAGGTTTCCAAATCTGCGGCATGATGCTTTATGGTTGAGGCGTGGTATAATGGTTAAGTTGTTTAACTCATAAACACAAGGTACTGTGTTTGATTCTCACCTTTGGGAGGAATATAGGCTAGGCTTAGAATGGCCCATTAAGGCAGCTAGCCTAGTAATTAGCAATTAACCAGTGAACCAATGTGTGAGACATAGATTATATGTGGGTGAGAGGAAGACCTAGATGCTCTCTGCAGTGATATAAGAACCAGAGGTTTATGTTGCTAGATCTAAGAGAGGTATCAATGGAAATATTTTCAAGAAAAATACAGACTTCTTCGGGACTTTGAATTGAAAGAAGGGGATGAATGCTGGTAGGGTAGGCAATGCATGATCTGTGACAGGTTTGGAGTTTATTGGTGGGAGATGGCTAAATTCTACATGGAAATCTTCTGAAGAAATATTTGTTGTACCATATTGAATGGTATTTGTAGATAGGTTATCACGAGAAGGGTGTCTTCCTATAAGTAGGGTTACTTCTTTCCAAAAGTGTTTGGGGGAATGTAGAAGGGTAATTTGTTTCTTTGTTTGCAATTTCTTTTGTGCTTTCTGATGGAATTGTTGCCTAAGTTACATAAGGCTATAAAGGAGGTGCATTTGTCAATTGTGGGGGTCTGTTTCCTTTTTTGCCATGCTTCATCCCTTAGAGTTAAAAGATGTTTGAGTTCAGTAAATAGACATTCATTTTGGTGGGTTTATAAAGCCTGTGGATAAGTGGGAAGAATTTGTCTTGCAGTTGGAGAAGAAAGTTGGTTGGGCTTACAGCTGCTCTATTAGGGTCATGTAAGGAGAGTATATAATTCCAGTTGTGACTATGAGAAAGGTTCTGAGTTTCTCAGTATTAGTGCTACTCTGGTTTCTGAAGGCTTTTAATACTGGTGGCAGTCTGATAGGATGGCTGACAATTTTAAAGTTGAGTGGGCAGTGGTCGCTTAGTGTTGATGGCAGAATGTTTATGTTCGAGATGGAGTTTGGTATGTTTTTGAAAACAGACCTAGGTCTAATAGGAAAGTATCCAGCTCAACTGAAAGAGAACCCAGATAATTAAGACTGAAGTCACCTAAAGTAATTATATTATATTATATTATATTATATTATATTATATTATATTATATTATATTATATTATATTATATTATATTATATCATATCATATCATATCATATTATATTATATTATATTATATTATATTATATTATATTATATTATATTATATCCTATTCTATTATTTTGGGGACGGTTATTAAGGATGTTAGTGCTGAGTGATCTGAATCTATTTAAGAAAGAAAAAAGTTTTGATGCTCAGAGTACTGGTTGTAGTTTGTATATGGATCACTGCACAGTTTTGTTAATTTCATCAATGGTTTTGTGGATTGGCTAGATGTGTCCTCCATCCTACATCCCTGAACTTTTTTTAAAGCCGCACAGGAGAGTAATATCACATCTGCAGAATTGATGGCCATTTTTACAGTACAGCAATTCAGCTGCAGGGTAAAAAGCACTACAAATATATTTATTTTTTCAGTTGCAGAGTAAGTAACTAAAACTATAAATGGGATTGTTATCATTATCATTGGTTTCATATGGAGGGTTATACAAGTTGGAGAACTTGTTGCAAATAGCTAAAACAGGTCTATTTTAAATGAGTGTGGGAAACTGGGATCACTTGCTACATGAGGTCAAAAGGGTGGTTTGGGCAGGTTTCTGGAGTGTCCACGTTATCTGTTGTAAAAATAAACTAGTCAGGCATTATAGACAAAGACTGTAAGCTTCATTCAACTGTACAGTCATAATCCTTGATTAAAGTTAAGAAAGCAAAAACAAGAGCATGTTGCCATGGCACACAGCAGATAAGTTAACAGGCAGCTTAAAAAGGTCATAGCAATTATAGTCTCTCTCACTTCAATTTCCCCAAGTGTTTTGGCTTTCTGACACCAAAACAGGACTACATTTCTAAGTCAGAGTAAGATTAATATTCATGAAATTATTATTAGCAGTATCATGGCCATATAGTTAAGTTTGATGTTAATCGATGAAAAAAACAGCAAACCAGGAACAAAATCAGTGAGAGACTTTCCTGATCCGAACCACAAGGACAGGAAATGAAAAAAAGTATGCCAGTGGGCCAAGTCTGATGTTACTTTGCCTTCCACAATGGATTTCATAGACACTGATTTTTTTTCAGCGAAAGACATTAAAATTAAAAAAATGAGAAGAAACTGCAGTCTGTTATCCATACATTAGAATAGTTTATTGCAACAGTTTGAAATTCTAAAAACTTAAACTGTGGGTTGTGGAACAGTGAGACTAAATGAGTGAAAACAGACTTTAAACAGAGTAAGTACAAGATGCCATACCTCAGAACACTACCCTTACTCTGAGCACACCTCTCAACTGTACAGATTTTAGCAGAATGTCCAGATTTTTGCTTATATTTTTGGTCCCTTTTTCATAAAATTGCGTTTTTCTGGCAAATCATTAAAGACTGAAGTTAGACAATAATGATAGACATTTGTTTCAGACTTTATACCATTCAGAAAATTCAAGCTAATGCAAAACTTGTTATTATATCAAGTTTCTAACTTTGTAAGAGCAATATTTAAAAATTGTCCATATTTTTGGGCCTCTGCCCCACTTTTATATATGGCTTTGTCTAGATTTCTTGGTCTAAGAGGTTGAGAGGTATGAGGTACAGTGATGTTAATATATACTAGTGCTGGGAATATCAGGGTAGAGGGAAACTTGCCCCCTACAAAATATAATTTGAAAGGAGACTCATGTGTTTTGATTTTCACTGGTCTCCTTTAGTTTGGGTCTATATTATAACATCAAAGTTTTTAAACATCGAATGTTATAATATCGAACCTGTAATGTCGAATGCTGAAAACAGCAAAGGTGCAGGACACTGAATTCTTTCCCAGGGAAAGAATTCAGTGGGCCGTTGCTGTGGCTTCGCTGTTTTCAGCATTCGATATGTTGGAACGTTATGGGTCGGATTCAGGTAAGTGTGTGATTGTGTGTAGGTTAGGGTTAGGGGGCGGGTTAGGTGAGTTAGGGTTAGGGAGCGGGTCAGGTAAGTGTGCAGTTGTGTGGACGTTAGGGTTAGGGGGAGGGTTAGGTGAGTTAGGGTTAGGGCGCAGGTCAGGTAAGTGTGCGGTTGTGTGTAGGTTAGGGGGCGGGTTAGGTGAGTTAGGGTTAGGGTTAGGGCGCGGGTGAGGTGAGTGTGCGATAGTGATGGACCTTAGGGTTAGGTTTGGGTTAAGGTAAGTGGATAGCTAGTAGTGTATGTAAAGTTTAGTTTAGGTTTAGGTGTAGGAATTTAAGTGTATGTGTGTGGATTGCTGTCTTTTGTGTGTTTCTGTTGTCTGTATGTTTCTCGGAATAGCGATTTTTTTCCTGGGAAAAAATTCGGTATTCTGACTTCGATGTTTTCAGATTTCGGTGTTTGGGGTTCGATATTATAACATTCAATGTTTAAAAACGTTGATGTTATAATATAGACCCCTTTAGTTTCACTACTCTTTTTTTCTGCAATTTCAAGGCCAAATACAAAAAAAGAAATCATGTCTCACAAAGATCTATTCTGTTTTCCTACAACACCCCAGTAAGGCAATCTGTCAATGGCATGCAGTCCTTGAGTTACTTGGCCCCTGGTGGATATGAATTCTTCTCTCATTTGCTTCCTAGATGCTGCCCCTTGTATATTGGTGATTTTTTCCTAGTGTCTTACTAATTGATTTACTATTGTCCATGAATCCCTTTTCCATCTCAACACATACATTCCCTCCTTCTCTTCACCTTTTATACATCTACTTTATTGTGTCAGTCATGTTTGTAGACTGTAATGCTTGTAAACAGTCTGATTTGCCTTTTGAATAAGCTGCCTTTGTTTGTTCTCATTTTAACTAGATCAATACTGAAAAAGGATCCACATCTTAACACTCAGCTGTCAAATGATAAACAGATTTTTGACAAATATTTTTAGTTTGTACCTCATAAACTTTTTGGTTTTCCTGTGAATTATTGAGAACTAAAGTCACTAAATGAAGACAGATATTTTAGTTTTAGATTTCCTATCCTTCAGAAAATGTATGTTACAGCAAAACTTGCCATTCTAGCAGCTTTCTAAGTTTATAAGAGCAATATTTAAAATATGTCCCTGATTTTGGGCCTCTGTCTTCCAATTATTTATTCCACGGTGGTACAGCGGTAGCATTGTTACCTCACAGCAAGAAGTTCTCCCGTTCGATTCTCAGTTTGGCTTGGGAGTGCTTTCTGTGTGGAGTCTGCATGTCCTCCCCGCGGTTGGGTAGCATTCGAAAGACATGAAGCGTAAAAGGGTGTGCCTTCGTTGAAGGTTGGGCGTCAAGCTGGCACCTCGGCGTTTTGTAAAAAATCTACTGCCAATCATTAGCAGACCGGAGTTCCGCTGTGGCAAGGTTTTACCGGGAAAAAGCCGAAAGACAGACAAATGACAAACTGTCCAGAACTTCTCCATTAACAGGTTGAGAGGTACAGCCCACATCATCCAGTGAACCTACCTCTTCAAAATAAATAAACAGATAAATTAAATGCTTTCACGTCATAGTTGGCTAACTCGTTAGAGTGTCTAAACTGAACTAATTATTTCATAAAATGTATAAGGAAAAAGTCACCCACAAGAAATATGACTGGAAATTACATCTGACGTTTCGCATGACTATGCACTGGCAACTGTGAATCAGTAGTTATCAATAAAAGTTAATGCATTTCCAGTCGTGTGTTTTTTAAAGAACTGCAAACCTTGCAAATAGAACTGAACAAACCCTGAAATGCTTGCAATATGCGTGGCAAAGGTTTTAAAAGTTCATTCTTGACAACTGTTCAACAGGTTTTGTGGCACAGGGAATGCTTTACTGCCCCCCCCCCACCTATGCACTTCATGCACTTATGGTAGGTAGCATGTTTCATGTAGGCAGTTATAGTAGAATACGCTAAAACTTGTTTTTCGAGGAACAACGAGAAAAGCATTTAATTTCCTTTTGTAGAAATGATCCCAGAGTTCATGGATGGCTAAAACACAAGACACAGCTGATCCCTGGAGGAATTAAATGTTAGCTGTGTTGCTGTCACTATGTTAATATTACTGCTGGCAGTGTGGCACCCTTCAAATCCACTGCAGTATGTGCTGTAATTATCTCTTTTTATGCATACATGTATTATTCTTTTTCATTATTTTTACATATATTTTCTCTGATAAAGCCTCTTATTATATAGCCCAAATTGTTTGGATTTTTGTTTTTCTTTGTGATTCGCAGCATGGCAAAGGGCTGAAATTAGCCCTTTGTTTAAAGTGCATTACCCATTAATAAATTCAAATAAATAAATAAACTACATAAAAACTAAATAAAATGGATGTAACAAAATTATTTACAACAGTGCACCGTTATGATCTTTTTCCTGCCTCATGAATCCCAGCATAATGTTTTCTTAACCCTCGTAGGACCCATCTCTGAAGGTTGCTACATTAAATCCAGCACATTGACCTAACTGTGGGAGTCCTGACCCACCTGTTAATGGTATATGATGAGCCTAATATATGTTCTGAACATACAGGCTTGGTAGTAGCTGAGTTCTTTGCTTTAACCCAGGCCAGAACATAAGACACACTGTTTACTGTTTCTTTGCTAACTAGTTCTGGGGAGAAATGTCCCTTTAAGACATGTTGCTTCCTGAATTAGTCACAGGGGGACAGAAGTGAAAGAAAGCTTCACACCTGTGATCATAAAATTTTACTTGGTGTCTGTTTGATGTGTGAATATTTTATTATTCATTGGGAACCCAGCTGCTTGCAGGACAGAGTTATAGGTCTTCATGTAGAAAGTTGTAGCACTGCATAAGGAAGTGTGCAAATCATAATCCGCCCCCACTATAAATGAGTTTCTCTACAGGGACATTTAAAGCAAAAACACAGTGTATGTAAGGGAAAGTAATTAACTCTCAAGTCAAGAGACTAAGAGTCGGATGACAAGTTAAACATGTATCGCTCGGAGGCCCAGCCATTGTTCCATAATGTAATAAATATCTAGTTAATGTTCCTAGTAGTCTTAAAGTGTCCACAATGAAAGCAGATTTTCTACACATATTCGTGTCTGGAATATTAGCTACAGTTTCAAGACTGGAGGGGTTGTTTTTGTTATTTCCATTTACTGAACCACAAATGGTTAGAGGCAGGACTCCAGTTAAAAGCAAATTCTCATAGCAGTACAGATACTGACAACAGAGACAAAAAAAGAGCACCAGTCAAGCCATCTGCTTCATAAAACCGTAATAGATCTGGAATGTTTTTTTACACATAAGTGCACAGGCATAACACATCTGTTAACAGATAAGACTGATGAAAACATGGCAGTAATGCTGCAAGAGCTGAAGTATGATAATGTACATATAGCAAACTCTCTGATCTTTGTAGAGGTAGTACCTGCCAGTGCTGAGTGTTGGAAATATAAGCTTTTGTTGTCAGTAACTGGCTGAAGATATTCTGAGCAAAGGCAGGACAAGGAGTGTTAAATTTGTAGGGAACAAGAGTTTCATTCAGAGGGCCATAATTGTATGGCAGAACAACCTACACAAGCATAAAAATGCACCCCACTGTTTCTCTCTCTCTCTCTATACATATATATATATATATATATATATATATATATATATATATATATAAGAAAATGAATGCATGTTTAACTTTAAAAATAAAAAAATATGTATAAATTAAATATTTAATACTGGCTGGCTGCTGTAAGTGAGTCCGACTAATTCACAAAGTCCCGGAACTCGAACTGCACATGTTCAGCGAGTTTTTTTTTTTTTTTCTGATGGCAAATCTTCATCTGAACTGTTGTAAAATCATTCCAGATTGATGAGAAAAGGCATCAGTGTGATGCCCAGAAGTCTATGCGGTTTAACTGCACAGTGAAGTGGAAGGGTATCGGACTGCCACATCCGCAGTCACGTATATGACGCGGACAGCTGGATGGCTACTAATTGGTTCTCACTCTCTTCTCGAAAAAGAGAGCGAGAATCAAATCAGTAGTACAGGCTAGCTAGCATGCACAGTATTATCATTACTTGCTAGCTACTGACAGGTGCTGCTATCGTTGCTGAAATAAAAAAGCAAACAACACACAAGTTATTTGGCTTGTGAGAGTTTGTTCGTTCAAACAGGGAGAGAATTTTTTTTAGTAATAATCAGCTAATCCTGCTGGATTCCCTCTGCCTATAATATAATTTTGATTTCCTGTCCTGATTCCTGGCTATATTCAGTTCATTAGTGATTAGACAGACGGAGACAGGCATTCGCTCATTTGTTTTACTAAATTAAGGTAGTTGTCCGAGTCGGACTCCCCCTAATGTCATATTGATAACTGCTGATCTGCTCTATTTCCCTTAGTACCCTACACAAACTTCAAATACAAGGAGGTGGTGTCTTAAGTAGCTTAACCAGTTTCTGATGGTTCTTGTTTTAATGGTGATCTCATGTGATGGAAATATGTTTGGCAGTGGTGGTTAGTTAATGTTGTGATGCATAAAGATGGTTTGGGAGCAGGAGTGAAGAAGTATAGTCTATTTAGTTAGTTTACATATGATCAGGTATGACAAATAAGACCAAGCTTTCGATCAATCTTCTTGATGTTATGGATATGAACATCAGACTTTAGATGCCAATCAATAGTAACTTCATGAAACTTAGTGGTGGTGACTATTTCATTCTTGATATCTTTTAAGGAATTTATAACAAAGCTTTTTCTAATTTCAACCAGTGACATGGGGCTAAATATCATCATCATTATTGTGTGTGTACGTGTGTGTGTGTGTGTGTGTGTGTGTGTGTGTGCGTGTGTGTGTGTGTGTGTGTGTGTGTGTGTGTGTGTGTGTGAGTGTGTGTGTGTGTGTGTGAGATTTTTGCCTCATATTTTTATGTTCCTTTCCTCATAAAATCTGTGGCTTCTGGATTTTTAGTTCAGTAAGTAGCTGATGATGGAGTGGTAGCATTGTTGCCTCATAGCTAGAGGTTCTCTGATTTGATCTTTGACTAGGGTGTTTTCTGTGTGGAGTCTGCATGTCCTTCCTGTGTTTGTGTGGGTTTGCTCTGGTGTCCCCCCATGTTACAAAGACATGTGTTTCTCCCTGGGCCTCTGCTGAAAACTGACTTTTGTTCCAAGTCAGACTTTCTTGGTTAACAAACGTTAAATAAATAAAAATGACAGGCATTTGAATTTCAGACTTCATATTCTTCAAAAAGTACATGGTAACACAAAACCTTTTATTCTAGCAATTTAAGTTTATAAGATGAATATTTGAAATTTATCCCTATTTTTGGGACTGTATTCCCCCATTATTGGCTTCATCCAGGTTTTTTGTGCTAAGGTTGAGAGCTATGGTGAGAACTGAATTCACTGAATATGTTGGGGGCTGTATTCCCCCATTACTGTCTTTGTCCAGGTGTTTTGTGCTAAGAGGTTGACAGCTATGGTGAGAACTGAATTCACTGACTATGTTTGGGGGCTGTATTCCCCCATTATTGTCTTTGTTCAAGTGCTTTATGCTAAGAGGTTGACAGCTATGGTAAGAACTGAATTCACTAAATGGTAGTTATTTAAGTTTCAGCTGATTTGGCATAGTGGTATGTTGCTCTGACTGTTTTGCACAGGGTCCTGGGTTCAAGACTTGGCAGTGAAATGTATGATGGTAATACAGCATTTTATTTTAGCGACTTTCCAAGATTATGCAAGCAAAATGTTTAAAATGTGTCCCTGGTGTTTGGGCTTTTGCCGCCCCAATAAAATTTGGCTTTTTCCAGATTTCTTCTGCTGTAAAGTTGAGAGATACACGAGTGCCTAGTAGATTTTACAAGGAGCTGACAGCTGCAGGGGAAGAGAAGTTTAGTGCTGCTTATGCTGCATCTGCTTGCATTGTTAATAGCATAACAGGTAGTGTTCTTGCCTTTGATGGAGAAGGCTGTGGGTTCTACTCCCACAGTATATAGATGCATTGCTGATACTGTACTGTGTTATAAAGGGGGTGGGTGCTGCTGCTACCTCTTCATTAGTTACAGATCTCTTTAATGTGGAATTATTTAGGTGACTTTTACTTCTTCAGAGGTTGTGCATATTTACTGATACTGGTGGATTATAGATGTTTGAGTAGACTTTTATGATGGAAATGTTCTGAATTGAGCAGTTTTGTCATTATTGGTATATGCATTTTGTTTCATTGTTTACTGGAAAATGTTCAAAACAATAAATTTAAAATGCCCTCTAACAACTGTACTGTATTATACAAGGAATATTATTTAATACAATCAGGAAGGTGTACCAAAGAACACATGTATGTTTCATGTGCAAGGGGCCTATGATTTGAAAACAGCCCAAAGTTAATCTTTATCTGGCACTGGCAAAATGTATTTTCTTTGAATTTGGGTTTCAATGAATGTGAGTTTCAAGGGCAGAGACATTTTAATACTGTCTATTTTCATTGTGAAACTGCATTGCTTTGTTTAACATGTGGCTATTAGTGTTTGTGCTGTAAAGTGCAAAATAAAACGTTCAAATGAAATCCAAATCCTCACAGAAGTAAAGCAGTATGCACATTACAGTGTTTATGGTAAATGGGGCGAAATAGCCAAGTAATGGGACATTGGAATGGCTGCAGGTGGGGAGGCTCCATTCAACCATGATTTTGTGAGGGGGGGAAGGTGGGAAACTCAAAGACAGCCCCGGCTGAACTATACCTCTCAACTGTCCAGATTTTTGCAGAATGAATAGATTTTTGCTTCTTATTTTTGGTTTGTTTCTCATAAAATGTGTGGTTTTCAGGCAAATCATTTAGGAATGAAGTCACTAAATAATGACAGACATTGAGTTTCAGACTTCATAACCTTCAGAAAAATGTATGCTAAAGCAAAACCTGTTATTCTATCAACTGTCAAAGTTTATACAAGAGAAATTTTCAGTACTGTTTGTATGTTCCCACAATATATTTGGCCTTGTCCAGATTTCCTACATTAAGAAGTTGAGAGGTACGTGCAAATAAATCGCTTTATAAAATTAGGAATATCCAAACCTCTCAACTGTCCCTGATTTTGGCTCAAAATGTTGCTCTCCCCCTAATAATCCCTCCGCAAAATGGCAATTTTGGAAGAAAACATGGAGGGTTTACAATTATAAATAACTGTAATGACCAGAGTTATACATTATTTTTATTTTAGAAATCTATGTAGATTCTCTTATTTTGTCAGCTGATCAAGTTAACATTACTAATATTTAAAAAGTGTCCCTTCTTTGACAGGTTCACAGCTGTATTGTGTGGCTATTTTATATTTTTGCATCATATTTTTGGTCCATTTTTCATAAAATGGTGGTTTTCTGGCAAAATTAGTTGCAAATCATTAAAGATTGAAGTTAAAAAATAATGACAGACATTTGAGTTTCAGATTTCATACCCTTCAGAAAAGTCATCCTAATGCAAGACCTACTACTATTCTATTATCTTTTTACTTTTATAAGAGCAATATTTAAAAATTGTCCATATTTTTGGGCCTTTGTCCCACTTCTATGTATGGCTTTTTCCAGATTTCTTGTTCTGAGGTTGAAAGGTATGACAAATGTCACCGTCAGCCAGAGACATTTCAAATTGTAAATGCAGTCACAATGGCATGCAGGCAACCAAAGAAAAATCCAAGCAAGTGTAACACGCCAAATAAATAACTGATTCTAATGAAAACAAATGCACCCTCAAAACTATAAACTTTTTGCTGTAGAGTTCTTTATTCACCAAACACAGGATTTAGCGCTTTCATCCACAAGAATATGGACTTCATCAGAATACTTTATTAATGATTAATTACACCTTATATAAGCCATTTTGGCACCAAAAAAAACATCAATTATACTGTTAAAATATAAAAATCTGCAAAAATATGAAAACATATGAAAATAAGAATAAAAAATCATTCACAACATACAAGCATGTTAAATAGCAAGTATAGTAACCATAAAATAATAAAATTCATAACACTATCAATTGATGGACAAAATATAAAGATGAATTTTATAAACCACTTTTTTCTCTCTCAATTCTCTCATCACTAGATGCGCATTTGTAAAATAGACTTAATCGTGATGTAATCATTAAGACCTGGAAAATTTAGAGCATCACTTAATAGCTGCCATCTAGTCTCCCTATACTCTAAAAGGGCTTCAAGGTCACCTCCTCTCGGACCTATTTTTATCTGTTCAAGAATGGCAAATTGAAATATGTGTTCATATCCTTTCAACTCAATATGCCTATAAAGGGCATTAGTTTTGTCTTTTTTGGTACTATTATACAAGTGGTCATAAATCCTATTCTTAAAACATCTCTCTGTTTTTCCGATGTAGTAACATGGACAGGCCATACACTTAGCCATGTACACAACACATTTGGAGTTGCAGTTCCTCTGTGCAAATGTAACCATTATTTTATTGACAGGTCTTAATGATTACATCACAATTAAGCCTATTTTAGTATTTAGGATGACCACATGCAGGCTGCGGGATAAGATGAGAGAGCACATGTATGATATTTCTAGGAAAGCTGAGACCAATGCTCTATCCAAACATGTTATGATGTTAGGCTCCTTGCATACCTTTAAGTTTATGGTCATAGAAGTTGTTAGAATGGGTAATAGGGGGGGTTCTAAAAGGAACAAGGTAGAGAGTAAAGAACTTGACTGGATAATAAGGATGAGGGCAAATATGGGGAAGGGTCTAAATGATAAGATCTCCATTAGACCCACCCTGATCAATAGACCTTTAGCTAGGTAGCATATTCTGTTATATTTATTTATACATATGTTAGTGTTCTTAATGATATTGAAGTACTGTTTTTTTAATATGTTTTATGTCTTTAAACAGCTTCTAATTAGTTCTGATTTATGATTGGCTGTTATTTATTTAAGAGTATTGCAGTTATGCATTCTACTTGTCTGATGAACCGGCTTTGACTGTGAAAGCGCTCACCTATCTGTTTTGGAATAAACACTTTTGGATTTTAGTGCTGTGTTCCATTGCCTCCTTTTGCTTTTGTTCCTTGCAAGTTTGATTTATTGGAGGAATGGTTTACCTACACCATTACATTTGTTTTTTACTGACTTTTGTTAAGTAACTGTTGCACAATGTAGCTCAGCAGGAGTAAGAATAGCACAATCAAGATATGCAAAGGACAGTGACACAAAGTTAAAGAGTCATTAATGAGGTGATTGTATGCCTCAAGTGTGGTCGGACAAAAATTACTAAAGTGTAGTGAGTGCATGAGCAGGGAAACCCATATGAAAAAGCTATTCTGGAGAAAATAGATATCTGTGTCAGGCAAATAACAGTAAGCTAGCATACACGGTTTCTGACAGAAACAAGGTTGGGACAAACAGGTTGCTTTTTCTTTAAAAGAAAAGAAAAACAAGAAGTTATAGTAGTGTAAAGTAATAGGTTTAGATAACCAAATTGAACTAATAAAGCTATCAAGAGAACAAAAACACATACATGGAAGTCATACAAATGAGTGTTAGTATTAATGATTGAATGATTGAGATAAAAAACTCCTTGAAGGTGACAAAGGGAACTGAGATGAAGCAGACCTACAAAGGGCATAAGCATTTAATGGATACCTGTGTTCTGCATTTCTACTAGAATGGAGGTGGGAAGGCACAATAACAGACAGAAATAAACGTCAATCATTTGCAAGACAAATGTCCCAAATAAAAAAAAATACACTTGAAGCAGAAAGGAGTGGGAATTAGAACAATAATATTCAGAAAAGTGCTAGCAGTATCACCAGCTACATTGCTGGACAGATCCTTAGATATGTGGTTAACCAAGAAGACTATGAGTATTCATATATGGTTTCTCGACCAATATAGTGGCCAGAAAAGAATATTAAGTATTATCTAGCCAAGCAGAAACAATAGCAGATTTGTGCATGTTCTGGTGTATCACAGCTCATCAGCATAGCTACCTAGTTCAGATTTGAGTTCAGAAGCTGAAATGCTGTCATAGGTTCATCGGTATATACTAGGCAAATGACCACCAGGTCCTTTATAAGCCTAGCCATGCAATCCAACCCACCTGTGTTCCTATGTATCATGGGCATTTACTAGGAGGGATATGTTAGGAAGTTTTTAGAGGTTATGTGTGGGGGAGGGTGTTAGTTTGGGCATTATTGTTTGCATCTGCCACTATCAGAGACTCGAGGGGGCAGACCCAGGATGAATTTCCAATTTCCCATCAATTGGTAAAACTAAGTGTTCATCTGGCTATGAATAATGCCTATACAGCAACTTTGAAAGAAACAAGCTCTAGACGTAATAAACTGAGTCTGTCTGTATAAAGTTTCTTTAATCTTGCAATTGTCATGGAAAGCTGTGGAGCATCCACCTTCGGTATAAATCATGAAATAGCTACTTTACAAGAACATCGCGTAACAGACTGAATGAGGTAAAGCATGTGATCCAAGATAGCATGGAATTACGTTTGGAAGGCAAGGTCAGACCAAAGAAAGTAAACCCATTGCCTGAACAGAGCAATGCATTCTGCCCACAAGTCTTTCAGTAAATCATTTGCTTTCATTCCTCACACAGACATGATAGAGTCTGGACAGTCAGTTTGGACATGGAATGTAAACCTGGTTAATGAGTCGGGGGTTGGCAAAATGGTTTTAAGGGGATTATCTCACAGGCATAAGGTACAGGGTTTGATTCTCACCTTTGGTCACTGTCTTGTTATTGGCTAGACATGCAATAGTCTGCAGACTGATTGCTTAGTATTTTCCTAAATGCCAGAACTGCTTGGAATTTTCTCTTCTGACATCCCCAGCTTAGTACAATTCAGAATTTTCTCTGTTTCTACAGCATGGGGGCATACATACTTCTAGCCATGCTTCAGAACTCTCAGGTTCTTTTCTGCTGCTTGAGCAGTGTGTTTCCTCATCCAGTTGTTTGCAACAGAATAGGTTCTGCCTTTTGTTTCTGAGAAAGCAGATGTCCACCACAACCACCTAATGGACGCAAGTGACATCATGACTAAACATCTCAGGATAGATCCCTCTCTGATCTTGTCAGTCCAGCACTGGTTGTAGTAACTACAACATCCTTCCACCATTTAGATAAGGTAGTCAAGGAGGTATTCTCCTTTGTGGCTTTGAGACTTGGTGCCATAAGTACCTACCTCACCTCCCCCAAATCTAGTCCTCCATTGTTGCCTAAATAGTAGAAAAGTTAGCAGACCTTCCTGAATAGAAAATCAAGAAGGCTCAGAAAAATACACTTACTTACACCACATCTAAGACAGGTTTTTTTTTTTTTTTTGCAATTTTTTACTGTGTTGAAGCTATGGCTATGGTGGCAAGTTTAGGAATATCCTCTTGCCAGATAGTATAGTCTAGGCTCGCCTTTAACAATGAACTAAGGCAGGCCATACTGGCTGCCTCTTTTCTGGGAGAAGAGTTTTCTCTGTACAGGTTTCCAAGGACCTGTATAAGCACCTCCAAAAGAAGAAACAGATAATGACTAATATGGAGGGTTTCTTGAATGCCCCTAGCCTTCTCTTTTTTCTAGACTAGTCTAATTTTTCAAGAACCAGAAGCAATCCCCCAATAAATGAGGAAGGACACTAGCATTAGGCAGCATTGTCTCTCCCTAGCTCCATGACTCCTTCCTGTGAAGTCTGCAACAAGAATGGCTCCACCAGCCTTGAACCCCTAGTAGAACCTTTAATGGGAGGAGAGTTCTCAGACTTTATCCCAGCTTGATAGTCATCACCACAAACTGGCAGTTTCTAGACATGGTCAGTGACAGCCATGTATTAGAACTGTTACATCTTAATGAAGAAAAGGCTCCATGCAGGGATTATGATTTTCTATACAGCTCCTGGAACAAGCTCATACTCTACTGTAAAGTTAGTTCTGCCATCAGGAATAGCTAAAGAATACTGATTCTACCTTTTGCTGTTGTTCCAAACTCGATGGGGGACTTCTGCTCCATCTTTGATCTTGGGTATTTCAACAAGTACATCTGGCATATCAGCAGCTGAATGGTGCATCTCCTGCAGCTGGGTGCCAGGATATAGTCAAAGGACATGATATATGCATTTTGGCAAATCAGTGCCTGGTGTTCAACCAGGAAGATCATTCAGTTCTGTCTGTGTGGGCTTCATTTTCAGTATGGAGTTTTGCCTTCTGGTCATTCATGTGTGCCTAGAGCATTTGCTAAGGTGATAGTTGTGATGACAGATGCCTAACAGGAGAAGAAACCTCTTGGTTTCCTTGTATGGATGACTAGCTTCTGGAGGAGTCATTGGCTTAGGTGATTAGGTGGTAAAGCCTGGGGGTGGGAGGCCCATATAGTGAGACAAAACCTGAGACTAAACCTTTGAAAATACTAGGCCTTATAGTCACCAGAATCTCATGGCTGCTTTAACATATATGAGGCTATGTGTGTATTGTTCAAGAATATAAGGTGTTGATAGCTAAAAAGACACAGTAGCCTTTGTTGGTCTAAACCCTTGCCAGCATGGCCTCTGAACATGGGACTTCCTCTCATACAGCAAAAGCCATTGCAGGTCATGGCAATGGTTGCTTCATTCTTAGGTTAGGAAGCTCACATGGGCTTTTCTCTTGTTCAAAAAAACTGGACCCTAAGGAAAAGGGATTCTTCACCCTAAAAGCTTTGGCAGGACAGCTGAAACAAGAACCTCTTCATCTCTTGTCAACAAAGCCATGTTATGGAAGGTGAAAAAACAGAGCAGCATAAGTTTATAAGGTCATAGTATGAGGCACCATTCTGACCATTCTTCTCAACTGTCTAGAATTTTGCAGAATGTCCAAAGTTTTGCCTCATATTTTCAATCTGTCCCTCATAAAATGTATAGTTTTCTGGCAAATCATTGATGATTAAAGTCAGTAAATTATGAAATACATTTGCGTTTCAGACTTCCTATCATCCAAAAAGTGCATGCTAATGCAAACCCTATTATTCTAGCAACTTTCTAAGTTTATAAGAACAGCATTTAAAATTTGTCCATAATTTTGGGTCTTTGTCCTCTCATTATTTTTGACTTAGTTCAGATTTCTTGAGCTTAGAGTTTGAGAAATATGATTCTGACAAGCATTCACATCGGGAGTAAGTAAATATGCTAGGGGTAATCCCTCCTTTAAATGTTCAGCCCAATAAATTAGTTCTGTTTTTATGTATTTATTTATTTAATGATTTCCTTTGTTTACCAAGAAAGCCTGACCGGGCTGCATTATTAAATAATATAAAGATATCATGGAATAAGATATTTATAAATAGGTGCAAAGAGATTTTTACAAAGTAGTAAAAAAATCATACTTATACAGTGGTAAAAAGCAATGTAGTGACAGATGTGTTAAGGTTGATAGTCACCTTCTACATTTTACTTACAGTTTTTTTGATTAAAAACGTGACTTGATTATCAAAAAGTTCTGCAAGTAGACATTTATTTACTTAATATCTTACAATTTCATGGTTAAGTTGACATACTACTGGCAGACATGATATGTTTGTCACAAAGCAAATCCTTTCTGGTCCTAACTTAGATGATTGCCTTCATCAAGTTATTATAGCACTGAAGAATTTTAATTCTTCAGTTAAGTATTCAGCAAAGCTGTACAAATGTAAAGAAAAGAAAAACTAAGAAAGAAGAAAGAATACAGTGGTAGAGAGTTTGTAGTAAGTTCTAAGTCATTTCTAAAGAGGAAAGGGGGTAAATGGTTGAAAGATATTATGGTCAAGATCTTCTGGGAATAGGGTATATATATATATATATATATATATATATATATATATATATATATATATATATATATATATACACACACACACACACACACACACACACGCACACACATAGACATGTACATACATACATTCAGGCTTTCTCTTGACACCAAACAACTGATTAAACAAAGGGACATAGCTAGTGCCCTATACCTATCCACCAAAAACAAATCCGGCTTCACCACTTATCAGCAATTAAGAAACCAAACTACAAAAAATATTAACAATGATAAAAATACTACTTCCAAACCTCCCAACAAAAGTTCCTTCACAACCCAAAAAATTCTGGAAACAGCTAACTTCCTCCTCAACCCTGGTAAATCCTCCACCCCTACTCCTTCCACAGCCAATAACTCTGAACCCTTAGCTTCACAGTTTAACTCAAATTTTATTAACTCTATGTCCTGCCTCCTTAATAACCACAAACAACTACCTCTCACACTCCCCTCCCCTGCCTCTAGTACTAAAAACTCCTTCCCCTTTATACCTATTCAAACTTCTTACATTAAAAAGTTCCTAAGCAAACTAAAACCCTGCTGCCTGGCAGCTGATCAGCTACCAAACAAATTCCTAAAAATAGCAGCTCCTTCCATTGCCTATCCTATCTCTATACTAATCAATCATTTCATCTCCAAACAATATGTGCATCTTCTCTGGAAAGTCACTCACATCATCCCCCTCCACAAGGGTGGCCTCTCTAGAGAAATCTTAAACTACCACCTCATAGCTATCCTCCCACCCATAACCCAAATCCTAGAGAAATGTATTCAGCTACAACTCCTCAATGAACTTACCACTAATAACCTCCTATCCGATACCCAGCATGGTTTTAGGCCCCAGTATAGTACAAACAAAACATTGTTATCCTTCACCAATGCCATTCATCACCTTATGAACTAAAGACAGCTACCCTCTGCAATTTTCCTGGACATGTCAAAAGCCTTTGACACCATTTCCCACCAACTATTACTCAACAAACTTGCTGCACTCAGTGTCAGTCCAGCATCCTTGACATGGTTTCACAGTTATCTATCAGACCATCAACAGGCTACTAAATGGGAGAACAATCTCTCCCCACTACTCCCAGTATCCACCGGGGTACCCCAAGCTTCAGTACTTGCCCATCTGCCATTTATCATATTTACTAATAACCTTAATACAGCAACCCAACTTGCCTCAGCTATACAATATGTAGATGACACATCTCTGAGCTGCTCAGCCCCTTCCCCACAAGAACTACAAGAAAAGATGCAAAAAGCATTTCTGGAAATTTAAACTTCTCTATCAAGCCACCAACTCATTCTTAACCCTAATAAGAGTAAGTTAATGATTTTTACAAACAAAACTACAAAGCTGAGCTCCCTACCTCTCTCTATTAAATCCACCAATGGTGGCAAAATTGATCTAACAAACCAGGCCAAGCTCATAGGTATTACAATAGATGATTGTCTTAAATTTGATATTCATATTTCACTAACTATTAAAAAAGTCTATTCCAAACTCGGTGCTCTCTACAGAGCCAAACCTTACCTAACACCCCAAGCCAGGCTAGCCACAGCTAGATCTCAGCCTCTCTCTACACTCCTCTATTGCTCTCACATCTTCACCAACTTATGCAAGACCGATCTTCATAACCTAGAATCTTGCTATAACAAAATTCCAAAGTTTGCCACCAGTCTACGCCATAAAGCCCATCCATTGTTCTGCTCTTCTACAACTTAACTGGCTAGAACTCCCCCAACTTGTTAAACATTAAACCATCCTCACCCATGAAATCATACACAACCCAAATAGCTGCCCGCAATTTCAACCCTAGTCCAACTACAGGTAAACAGCAGGTCCCTCAGGTCTTCCAATAGGCCGCTGCTCAAAATAACAGTCTCATAATGACCATGGTGACTCCCGCTACTCAAGCAAAATAGCTAAGTCCTGGAATGTCTTGCCCTTTAAGCATACAAAACACCCCCTTCTAGTCTTCTTTTAAGACAAAAATTAAATAATATCTTAAAAGCAAGTGACTCTGCCCCTGTAGTACCCCTGGATAACTCCTCTCTCCTGCTATTCCTCAACTACACCCATCCACCTTTACAGCTGATTGCTATTTTTCTTCGAGGTTATAGTTGATTGTCTCCTCACTGTTTAGATTTGAAATATTTGCAGTACTTCAAAATTCCTCTGTTAATCACTCTATTAGCACTACGTGTAGATATCTATTCATTAGGCATACTCGCTGTCTGGTCAATTTTTCTCCCAGTTACAAATATTTCTGTGGTTCACATTTCTAATTTTTTCCTATGATGTAATTAATTTAACTAGTTTTACTGTTTAACTTACAGTTATGTATTGAATTTGTTCATGTACTTCTATGTTAATTAAGTAGATTTTTATCTGTCTTTGTTTTTGGAGCTTTTCTCCCCACTTCTCCGCTGAAAACGGGCTAATAGCCCAGTCAGGCACAACCTGGTAAACAAATGTAAATAAATAAATAAATAATATTTTATATACACATATATATATATATATATATATATATATATATATATATATATATATATATATATATATATATATAAAGAGAGAGAGGGAGTAGTAGTAGGTGTGAGGGGTGCTGACACTCAGATTGATGTTACAGGCCGACATGCCCCCCCCCCCAAACAAAAATGCTTTTTAGTGATTTTTTTTTTCAATCTAAATGCTGTTCACATTCAGAACTTTTCAATGATTTGTACTATCACTTTTCCAAAGCATGGATGCTGCCTGGTTTGTGGGTTATAGAAACACATTTTTTTCTTTCAGAGTATTTTGACCTTTGCCCATGGTTGTATGAGGATATATTTAATAGGTTTAAGTTAGAGGGGTGTGGAGAGTGGAGAAGGGGTGCCACCTAGCCACCCACCCACAAAAATAATTTATATTCCAGTCTTTGGGAACATTGACTCTGTATACTCAGGATGTGTGCAATTTCTGTTTTGACTTTCCATCTTATTGCACAAACCCTTACCTTTGTAGGGTGCATGATCTCAGGAAAACAGACTAATTCTCCCATCCTCTTTGCTGTAGATATGCAGGCACTGCATAAGAAAATCCTTTCAAAGTGGCTTTCTATCTAAGGTGGCTTTTGCCTTGAATTGGCTAACTATTCATAGGTTCATAGGTAGGTACTTGGCTATTGGTCCTAGGGTACCCTGGCTTTTGCCACCCAAGAAAATTATTTTCCTGTGCCCCTGTCAAGCAGAGTCACAGAAGTGTTCCCTGGGGTGAATTTCCTATCTCCCATCCAATCATCAAGATTTTTCTTGAAGAGTGCTAATGAGGAGCTTTGTTTGATATAGATAGATAGTTTGTCCAGAGTATGGAAAGTCTCTGGGACAGGAATCTATCCCTCCAGCATGTTCTGTTTATTGTGGTGACAAGGTTTAGGTCCCTAGAGTGTGTAGCTTGGACGGATTGGGATTTCTTTAAGTGAAGCATGTCCAACAGCTCTGAGTTTGACATAACTTTGTATGTTAGGCATAGATCGTCTCTGAGTAGGTGATATGCGACAGAGTAAAGCTGGAGTTTTTTGAGATGGTCTGCGTAGAGCATCTGTTAGAGGCTGGTAATCCTCTTTGTGAGGTATTTCTGTGGCCTTTCCAGTTGTTGTAAATGTCTTATGAGGTACATACCAAAAGGGGCATTGTAGTCTGTAATGGGTCTAATGAGTGATGAGTAGAGGAGAACAATAACTTATTTTTTCCTGGATGAAAAACCTTTTGTGATGAGGTGTTCCATGTAGAAGGATTTCCTGACAACTGCGGTGATGTGATTATCAAAGGAGATACTACTGTCCACCTGTGTCCCAAGGTCTCTTATCACACATTCAGTGTTAAATAGACTACCACCTATGTGGTAGTTCATGGGTACAGAGTTTTTACCAAAAGGGATGACAATGCACTTTTTGGCATTGAGGTTGAGGCCATGGCTTTGACACCAGGCATCTGTCTCAGTGAAGCCCTTTTGTAGGCTGTCCACATCATTAGGAGTTTCAATTATGGCTCCTAGTTTGCAGTCATCTGTGAACTTCATTAGCCAAAGACCTTCTGTGTTAGCCTGTACTTCAGATAAGTAGATACCAAACAGGAGAGGACTCAGGACTGAACCCTGTGGTACTCCACTTGTCACTGGTCTGAAGTTGGATTTGGAGTCTGCTACTTTCACAGTGGAGGTTCTGTCAGTAAGCCAGTTGGCAACCCATCTTGTGACATAGGAATTTATACCTAGTTTAGTGAGTTTATCTATAATTCCAGAGTAGAGGATGGCGTTGAAAGCCTTGGTGAGATCTAGATAAGCTGTGCAAACCACCTTACCCTCATCTACGGCTTTAGTGACTGTTTCAAAGAAGTCTATCAGGTTAAGGAGACATGATCTGCCTTTTACAAACCTGACCTGGGTGGGGTCCAGAGTTTGGAGATTACCAGTGTCATTATTTATAAGTTCCATGATGATATGTTCCATAGCCTTGCAGACCAAGCTCATCAGGCTAATGGGGCGGTAGTTCCTGGGGTCCATGGTGGCTCCCCCTTTGTGAGTGGGATAACCGTTGCTGTGCACCATTCAATGGGCACAAAGCCTGAGGTGAGGCTATGATTGAACATGGTACTTAGGTGGGGTGCCAGTTCATTCTGCAGTTCATGTAGGACATAGCCTGGGATGTTGTCAGATCCCATGGATGCTGTTTTCTTGGTTTTGGAGAGTGTAGTTCTTACCTGTGCAGCAGTGATTAGAGGAACTTTGCATTCTCCTGGTATAGAGATGGGCCCTTTAGGGGGTGAGAGGGGGGTAAAGTTAGCACTGAACCTATCTGCCAGGATGTTGGCAATATCAGTTTTTTTCTGTATATTTAGTGCCATTGTGCTGTAACTCAGAGCAGATCTGAGTGTTGCCATTGAGATTCTTAACATAGCTATAGAATGCTTTGTGGTTGTCTTTAGAATCAGTGGCGATTTTGTTTTCATAACTAGCTTTGGAGGATTTTATGAGGGATCTCAGCTTCTTACTGAGGCTGACCGGAGAGTTCCTCCAATCATGGGATTTTACTCTTTTTTGCAACAGTTTCTTCTGTTGTAGAGTTTGTTTATGGCAGGGGAGCACCCGATTGGCTTCCTTTTTTTGGAGGATAGCATCTTGGTTCTGTTAGGGATTGTATGATCCATGCACTCGTGTAAGTGCTTATAAAGTGCATTTGTATAGGATTCAGCAGTCATATCTCTGTTGTCACTGGCAAATGTCACTAGTGCTTGCTTCAACAGGGTCACCACTGCAGCTGTTTGAGCCATGGCTACTTGCTCATCAGTTCTCACCTATATGAAGAATTATTACTTGGTTTGTGGTTCTAAGGTCTTTCAGCACCTCATTGCTTCATGGCTTGACCTTGTAGGCCCATTCCTTTTGGCATTGTTTCAGCTCCAGTCTTAAAGGACAGTTCAAACTTTACCGTCTGGGACTTTTCTTAATACTTACTAACTGCAGAAGGCCTCCAAAGTTAGATAGAACAGTTATGTACTCAGCATATCAATTGGTTTGTCAGAAGGTCTTGTAAAGTGAGTGCTTATCGCTAGTGACCATTACTAATATCTTATTGGCTTCTCCGTAGCTGTCTTGTGTTTCCCAAATGCAAAATGTCTAGTAAATAACTTGCTCACTTATGTTAAAGTGAAACAATTGATTCCTTGAGACTATTGTGTGCTATTTTGTTTTTTTTCCCCCTTCCGCTACCTTGGAGTTGATATATATAAGCTTGGGTGGTGTTGAAGCTTACCCTCCTAAAAAAAATACTTATTTTTGATCAGCTTTTGGGATGTTGCAATCAAGGATTTTATACACACAAATGAAATGCAACAAAGCAAAGGCTGAATATAAATTCAAAAATAAATTATTCAAAAAAACAACCTTAAAAAGCAATGCTTTTAATGACATTGTCATGCCTCTCAACTGCTGATTTAGACAAAGTGATATGACTTTTAGATTTAACTCTAATTGTCTTCATAAACTTAAACCTTTTTAAAACTACATACATTGTTAAATAACTGAGTCAAAGTTCTTCAAGGATTCATTATATTTAAGTATACGGATGGAGGTCGAGTAAATGGGGCTCGTCCATTCTGAAAAACAATAGTATTCCTCTTTCTGACCCTCTGCTATAATTATTGAATGCTCTGAGTTTGACAAGTATTAGGTAGGGGTACAGTAAAAGTCACACTCACAATAAGTGCTTTCATCTTCCATTAAATCTTCATCAGACTGTGAACAAAACTTACCTTTACAGAATCATACTAAAATGTTATGACTGACATAGACCAATCATTTATGACTTAGTTCCCAATTCTTTAGAAAACATTTAAAATGAGCCGTTTCATTAAAGTCTGGTTTATTACAAGCAGCATACTTTATTAAGGCATAGTATCTAACAAATCTTTCAGCATCTCCACTCCCTAAAATCCAAATTCACAAAATCAATTACATAAAAATAATAAAAGTGGTTAAAATCTGCACAGCCCCATGAATGTTTAAACAAAGAATGATTTTCGTTCTTAGTCTGTATAGCATAACTGTGTGCAGTCCATTTATTTATACAAGTATGTATGTATGTACATATGTATGTTTAATGGTGTAGAAAACTGATTAGAACTGACCAATTGTAAGCCCAGCATGGGTTGCAGGAGACAACAGTAGTCAGGATACATGGTTATAGTGAATAATACTACAGAGTACAATAAGAATGCAATATGTACAGAAAATGGAAAAAAAAATAACAAAACAGCAGTATACTTAAAATAATTCCCCCTAAGCACACAACCTGTGGTGAGACCTGGGTACACAAGTTGACAACAATCTCACATTTGACCATCATGTAGCGACAGTGGTCAGAAAAGCCTTTTACTTGGTTCATCTCATAAGTAAAGAGATTGCATCCAGAAAAAGGAGGTTATTACATCTCTGTACTCCTCCCTCATAAGGCCAATAATTGAGTACAATGCCCTGTTTGGTATGTACCTCTCCAAACACCTGCACCAACTGGAAAGGCCAAATAAATACCTCACAAAGAGAATCCAGAACCTCCAGCACCTGTCCTATGTAGACAGGCTCAAATCACTATCACTCTACTCTGTATCATACAGATTACTCAGAGGTGACCTCTGTTTCACCTACAAGGCAATCTCAGACAGACCCTGCTCTACTAGAGATGCTCCATATCCGTAAGTCTAACTTCTCACATAGTACTCATTCAAAAGGCTTAAATCTAATATGTGACATTGGAGAGACAGGTTTGTCTCCCAAAGGCTGTCCCGTCTCTGGAATAGACTCCCCATACACGTCAAGCAAAGTACGTCGCTGACCATCTTCAAGCCCAACCTTAATGAGTGGATGGGCAACCACAAATTTGTCCCAGGGGTTCTACCTGTGTCCCTCACTGACAGGGTTGACAGGTGCTGATTGTGGTTTCCTTTCTGGGGATAAACTCTTGGGTAGGCTTGTAAGGGCCCCAGCGCCATTAGCCTAGTAATCTCATATGATCCTATGATTTAGGTTCCATACAGTTCCACCTATATCGAATGCTGGACATTGATCTAAATAAGCAACATAAATAACAGTTAAAATAATCCAGGTGAAAAATAATATCAGCCCATACTAATACTGGAATTAGTATTATTTTAATAAGTATGCATTGCGGACTAAGGCCATAGAGAAAACTTCCTTTCTTTCTTCTGCTATATTTTGTATTATCATTTATACTAAATACTTTTTTAAGGTTTTTGATATCTTTTATTGAAAAAAATTCTCTCTCGCCTACTTTAGTGGCTATAGCTTCATGAACTGCCAATATTCTCCAGTTATTAACCATAATTCCTTTAATTTCACTAGTATCTACTGTAAATGGAAGAACTGCAGTTTTTCTAAAATTAGAAGATGAGTTATCATCAGTTAACAGATTAACATTAATAAAATAACATAGTCTTTTTAATGATTCATCTGTCACTTCCACAATTATATTACTATCAAATGACTCAGAATATTGCCTATCAACAAACCTCTCTGCTAGTACTTTGTTTGTTTATCTGGGTAGGGCACTGACCAATTATGACTAATGTCAGGCCCTGTTCAGGTGATGTTTCTCAATATCTTTACTAACCAACATCTCTAGGTAAGCCATTTTGAATATAGAGCACTGACTAATAAGTAACTTAAAAAAATCCAAAGCAAGATAGAACTTAGTTGCCTGACACATAGGTTTGAATCCCACCATTGCTAACTGACATAACGCCAGATATATGAGGGCACAGACATTAGTTCTTGGATCCACTCCACTGCCCTAAATAGGTAAATAGGTAAAGAGGTCTAATAACCATTAAGGAAATAGTTTATCAAGTCATACCACTGCCACACAACAGGTTAAAGTAGAAAAGCTGTACATAATTATGATTCACTCACTATCTTCCTATATATAAAGTGTAAAACCATTCATTTGAAGTGGAG
This sequence comes from Protopterus annectens, assembly GCF_019279795.1. NCBI lineage: Eukaryota > Metazoa > Chordata > Ceratodontiformes > Protopteridae > Protopterus > Protopterus annectens. The sequence continues at coordinate 587,169,344 of NC_056746.1, forward strand.
GAACAGACCGTGTGCTGACAAGGGTGTGGAATTGAATATAACTGCATCATCTGAGCCAAATGCAGCCAATCAGTGTGCATGGGGCTGTATGGTTCCCAGTCAAAGACTAAAAATAATATTTCTTTGAGACCAGGCAGTATACCAGGCTGCAATTTCATTAGTGCCAAGTAGGCACAATCTGATCCTACATTTAAACTGTTCAACCTCATCCAATCCACGGTGTATATGTCTATGCCTGAAGAACAGACACTTCTTCAAAAAGGTTATAGAGACAGTGGTCACTCAGTACCTCACCATCAGACTTATATGTAAAGCCATAGAGGATATCATAGCAGAACTAATTTATGTAGACACAGGCAACAGAACTGATCTAGACCACAATCAGTTTGATTTTGTAAAGGGCAGGTCCTGTGATTTGAACCTAGAAAGCGTCTTCAAAAAGGTTATAGAGACACTGGTCACTCAGTACACACTTATTATCATGGTCTGGACAAGGCTTTTGACACTATCCCCAAAGCTGGTATTTTTTAAAAGTTAGACAAACTTATTATAAACCCCTGTGTTGTCCACGGGTTTGCAAACTGGGTATCCAACAAATCCAACATTGTAAAAGCTGCTGGCATCCTCTCTGAATGCAAAAGTTGTAGGTAGCAGTGTACCCCTGGGATCGATACCAGGTCCTCCCCTGTTTGGTAGTTAATTAGGAGACATTCAGTCCAATATCCTAGAAGAGTGGTTGACTAGATTTGCTGATGACTGCAAGCTAAGCACTGTTATATGCTCATCCACTGATACTAAACTACTCCAGCAAAGGCTGGAATATGCACATACCTAGTGTACCGAAAATTGTCCCGAGTTATTGTCCCAAGTTAAATATAAATAAAGTGCCGCATAGTAGCATTCAGCAAAAAAAAAAAAAAAAAAAAAGTTGCTTCCACCTCACATGCTTTCTCAGACAGACACGGTCATAATAGACCTGGGTACTTATGTGGACTATTCTCTCACATTCAGTCATCATATTTCCACCACAGTCAAGAAATCCTTCTAACTGTCACAGTTAATTTCCAAAGAAATATTTTTAAGATCCAAAGAAGTCATGCTGCTACTGATCTCTTACCTTATCAGACCAGTCATTGAATACAATGCACTTTTGAAGCATATAACTAATTAAAAGGTCCCAAAGATAAAATTACTATGAAAATTAAAGGCCATAAATCCATCAAATGTCCTGACAGATTATCACAACTCTCCTTACACTCAGTAACCTTCAGGGTGCTTTGGAATCACCTGTGTCTTGCTTTTTAATCCATGAAAGACCCAAACTTATTTGACCTATAGTTTCTTTGTAAAACCAGTCGCTCTACAAACTCCCGCACTAGGGTCCTAAATCTGTACATACAAATAAAAAAGACTTGCTAGAGAGTTAGGTTCCTAACTCTAGATATTCACAGCATATAGAATAACTTACCACTACATGTTAAATAAAGTACTATTTTGACTACCTTTAAAGCTATTCTTGATGATTGGATGGGTAGACACAAATTTATACCAGGACTGTCATGTACAGCCCTGCTCAGTTTGAAAAGTGAACACTATTAACTGGTTGAAAAGGGAGGCACAAACTTTTAATTGCATCCACTTAAAGATGTACATGGCTCGACATCTTCTGCTCCTCGCGATCCCTTGCCTGGTATTATTCCTACTTTCACAAATAGGGTACAAACAGCAGAAGAGATAAGGATATAATCTGGTGGGTTACTGATGTAATGCAATGTGGAGAACTCTATCAGATGTGGAAGCCTCATACTTATAAGATGATATAGAGGTTGAAGGTAATTTAAGAAAAACATGGAAAATTAACTTGTCTTTGGGAGGAAAAATCATATGAGTTATCACTGACTGACAAATATTGGAAATGTAAGTGAAAGAGGAGCTAAAACACAAATGCTCAGATGGCTCAGAGATAAAATCATGACATGGAAGAAGACAGCTTCGATCAGAATAAAAGATGTAAAGGGATTCTGGATGCAAAACAAAGGAATGTAATATAAGAAAGTAATGTGAATAAACATTTCTGAATCTACTAAAATACGCTGATAAACATAAACTTGAAGCAGACTATATCAGCCAAAGTAACAAAAAGACATCTCTGACCAACACAAAATATTGAAAATAAGTTAGTTAATGAAAATAAACACTACAAAACACATACAAAACCTCAATTAGTCATTAGACATCACAACTCTGACACATTCATATTTCCAGCACTACATTCATTACATCTTTCTCTTTGATTATCCTATGTCAACACAGTCCTTATGGGCATTCATATGTTTTGACTCCACCCATTGTGACATATTGCACTTTGCTTTCCTAAGCATTTGAACTCCTTGCACCTTTGAAATGTTCAGTTAAATCAAGTATAGTTTTTATTATAAATCTGCAGTGTTTTACAGTTTTCCCAATGTTCTTCATAGCAGAAAACATTGATACGTATAGAAGACTCCCCACCAGAAATGGTCAAGTGACCATAATTATACAGCTTAAGAATATATAACAGGTGGAACTATTTGTTTAAAACATTAGAAGTGTTTGCATTTCCAGAACAATTTATTGGAAAATTAAAAACACTGTATATAGGCTCCAAAGCATATGTTAACATTGGATCTTACATTTCTCAAGGTTCACTTAAAACACAAAGCAAGGGTGTCCCTTTTCTGCTGTACTATTTGCATTAGTTATCAAACCCTTAACAATGAAAGATAAAACAATGAAAACATTGATGGGTTCTCAATTAACAAGGATTGTCAATCAATAATACATCTTTTTGCAGATGATATTTAACTAACTATGGGAGATTTGAATTATTCAGTTGAAGAAATAGGTGAGGAAATTGAAAAGTTTTAAGAAGTATTGCTACTGAAATGTATTAATAATAAAACTGAAACTTTAGTGTTAAATCAATTACTGGATTGTAAGTTTAAATATAAAGATAAATATAATTGGAAAGGAAAATAACTAAAATATTTAGGAATAAAAATCTATCAAGGTGTGACTAAGATTTACAATAATTTTGAAAAAATAATTGAAGCAATGTTACTCCTTAATAAAAATGGAATGAATGTTTATTTTCTACTTTCAAAGATAGGCTGGTACTTATTAAAAATAATTATATTACTCAAGATTATATATATACTACATTTAATAGTTTTAATATCTGATAAAAAACTTTAAAGAAAATAAAAAAAATGTTAATTTCATTCTTATGGTATCCTAAAAAGCAGATAACTGCTTATAGAAATCATATAAGATTATGGGAGTATGGCATAGAATCTCGTTTTATTACTGCACATTTTACTATATTATACTCTGAATAGATTCAACTTACACTAGTCAATGGAAATATTTAACAATTCTTTAATCTGGCTAATACAATGTACCTTAGAAGGATATTTATTTCAATCTTTAGACTCTGCATACATGAAATCTATTCTTAAAGCAGTTAAGAAAAACTCCATTAATATCAAAATGAAAATGTTTGTGCTTTCCCCTTGCACATACCTCTAGATTTAAGGAAACTCAGAGCAATGTTAAAAATGAAATTACAAAAAAGGACGGATTAGTATTATGGTCTGATTGCTTTGAAAAATAAAAGGCTAAGTCACCAGAATATTTCATGAAAGATTATAAATTGGATGACTCTGTTAACCAGATAACAGTATCCATCAGTAAGAAATTAAATGCATTTGTAAATAATATGATTGAAGAGGAATAGAACACTATTCTCCCATTATATAAATATATGAATGCTATCATCAAGGGTAAATTGACCTACATAGGTAGCTTGTCTGAGTTATATAAATAAATTGTATATAATAATAATAATTTTTATGCAAAATTCTGGACGTTATTAGATATTAGTAGATTAAGTGTAATAATAGATGGTAAGAATAAAACTGTATTACTTTAATCAGTTAGTCAAACTTCTTCAAGTTTATACTGGAAAGTTTTATGTGGAAATATATATACGTAGAGTGTTTGTTATGCCTTGTAAAATCTCTCCCCCAGATTCATGAAGCTTGGCGCAAGTATGGCGGTAGGCTTGCGCCGACAGTGCGGCGTGAAGATGGCGCAGTAGCGCCAAATGCATATTAATGAAGGCACGCTGCCAACACAGCCACATGAACAGGAAAGGATAGGGTGTGTCGAAGTGCCGCACGGAGGCATGGAAATGGCTGACCCATAATGTGAGGGAGGGTACACAGCTGGGCAGATGTGTCCATAACAAAATACACGAGAAATGTAGATATCTAGCGACCGTACGTCCGAAACATATCCCACAAGGCATGTAATAGTCACATACAAAAGGTATGTCTGTATTTCACATACCAAATGTGATAGGAAATAGAATAAGCATGTAAACAAAACAGAAGGAGCATATAAACAGCTACAACAATAGAGACACATGTAGGTCGAAAGGAACAGTATTATCCATACCATCAACTAGGATTACCACCTGTCCCACTTTGTGAGTGACAGTCCCTCTTTGGGCAGTTGTGTCCTGACAAAAACTTGTAAAAATGGCAAATGTCCTGAGATTATAGGACAAAATTATTCCCTATACGTTATGTAATAGTTGCATTAAACAGGTTTTCTGTATCTAAATTACATAAATGTTATAAGAAACAGAATAAGCAACTAAAATACTACAAGAATAAGCATTTATATAGGCAAGAATCTTAAGTTCTATCCTGTGTACTGACCGTGGGTATGTGTCGGCCTGTAAAATGTGATGTTTGTACCAAAAATGTCCCACTTTGGCCAATTGAAAAGGTGGCAACCCTACCATCGACTGTGGGGAGGTGTTGTCCACTACAGTCGGATATGTGTATGGAATATATCCCATCCTGGACATAGGAAAAGGTGGCATCCAACCAATGAATACAACAGGCTGCCAAAATCCGGAAGTCAGCGGTACAAGCCGAACTTGTCAGGATGTGTCACAGTCAAACGGGTAGTACCCGGGTATACCAACCATGTAATGGAAGTTAAGTATGGGCGTGTACCTATGTGCATGAGGTATAGCATGTGGAAAGCAAACATGGCAGGGTAGTCCACACAACCATACAGGTACCTGACACATGTAGGGTATTCAATGTGTTACTCTGGCCGTGTCATGGGCCAACAACCAAAGCAGTGATGTATGGGGTGTGAGGAATCTGTGTGTGTGGGGTGGATGGGTAATGGTACAATCCTCCAAGGCGATACTGTGTCGTATGCAGAATAGGTGAACCGGAGGTGTATGAGGGAGTAGTGGGTAAAGCTGAAAGAAACACAAACACATGTATAAACAGCTGCAATACAAGCAGACAGCCCATACTGTAGAACACAATCCCACAAACATATGAATATTGAAATGTGCGATACAAATGTATAGATATGTCACCGGCACATACCCACAGATTGGTCCTGATGGAACTGGCCATAACAAATGCAACACACCTGGATGGAACTGGCCATAACAAATGCAACACACTTGGATGCATAATGGACTACCCAGTATCCCCTCCACATCACACAACCCGCTCACGTGCCTGAACGTCCACCAAATCCAGCCGTACTTGGCCTACTGGTTTGGTGCAGCCACAGCTACACATAGTGACCACTACGCATATGTAATAGGTAGTGTCACCCTAGGTGGTTGCAGGATTGCACACTATGTATCCCTTGCATGTAAAGACCTCAGCACATTTTCGTAACTCCAAAAAGATGTTCGGTATTCCTCTTGTTGTGGATCGGTCCAATTTTTGGATATCCCTCATGGGATCCGTAACCTGTGTAAACATTAGAACGGAAGACATGAAGTCCAGTCCTGTACATATCTGGACAGAAGTTGGAATGTGCATTAGAGGTGCACGACACTGTCCAGCCCTAAGTGGTCATACATAACCTACTACCCTGGATCAAACACCTGCCTGTGACGCACGTGTCTCGACACGAATAAGCAGGAGAATATATTGCACACATTCGCATAGTGGCAAATGGTATCAGGGCGATGAAGGCACTGACGTAAACAGGATAACCCTGATCTGCTGTGTGAGGGACAATTAATGTGTGTGTAGGTGTGACCGACCATACCTGTCAACCTCTGAGAGCAAGATATCTGGACAAAGCCGTGAATAAAAGTGGGACAAAGGCCCAAAAGTAGGGACAATTTGTAAAGATTGCTCTTAGAAACTTAGAAAGTTGATAGAATAACAGTTTGTACATTGGCATTAATTTCCTGAAGAGTATGAAGTCTGAAACTCAACTGTCTGTCATTATGTTCTGACTTCATCTTTAATGTTTAGCTGCTGATTTGCCAGAAAACAACAGTGTATTACAGAGGTCCGTACATATTTACAGTAACAAACATTCACATTTGTTTACTGTACTACTGCATACCTGTAGTTAATTCATGTCCAAAATAATAATCCTCATATGAATGCATACAGGAAATAGTCAAATGTGAACACCCCTCACCGTGGATTATGTATTGTAACCACCCCACCCATATTATGTATTGCCAACATAAAAAGCTGCTGACAGGTGCCAAAACACCTGTGTCTGTAAACACAGGTAAAAATCTATAAAATGGACAAATTCTGTCCATGTGCTTTGTCTGACATTTGAACTTGGTCAGGGCAGTTCCGTTCACCAGGCGGACAAGCCTAAACCCAGATCACCAAATGAACACCCTGACAATCAAAGACTTTTATGTGCCAGGACTATAAGCCTTGGAGCTCTGCATATCCTTGGAGTGATTAAATATGCAGCTTGGGTCCAGAGCAGTAGGGAATAGGGAATGTGTAATATGTAGTACCGCATTTTTCCCAACAGGAGAATGGATGCCTGTGTTGTAAGTGAAGCGGTGAGGCATATGTTAATGTAGCTATGTACTATGGGTATGCATATAAATGAGTCAGAACACCAATAGTATAGTGGTTACAGCATCCGGCCAACGTGAATGCAGTCCCAGATCAACTACGACTACAGCACATATAAGTTTAAAGTATAATGAATGCGTCTGTGCTGTAAAGACATTTAAATATGTAAAGGTGAACGTGTGCTTCGCATATGTCCGTTAACCGGATTACAGATATTTTACTGGTACCGTCACAATTAATAAAGCCCACATAAGCACAAAGACTTAGTAAACATATGTAACCCACAATAAGGATATGCAAGTGCGCCTGCGCGTGTGTAATCCGCTCACAGCATAGCAAATGAATGCTGTTTTCTACACGTTTATTTATATATCTATATATGGATATATATATATTTGTGTATAGATATATATCCACAGACTTAAACTAAATAAATACATGAAATAAAGAATGTACAGACATATATATATATATATATATATATATATACACACACAATATATTAATTGATATATACATAAACATATAAACATATGTCCTTGTAGATATAACACATGTACATAAATAGGTTACGTTATAGCTATTATGGATAGACATACAGACATGCAAGAAAGGTAAATACACTGCTGCTTTCCAAACCATTGCCCGGAAAGTACCAGTGTGCCAAAATTGCAAGTTCTACTCTTTAAACATGGATATAGGTGTCCTTTGCAGGACCCCAAAAATTGGTCCACTACAGGCACCGTCCTGTAATGATTGAAGCAAAGAAAGTCACATCCGCAGCTACAATATAGCTGTACATGCAAGAGTAGCTTGTGCAAGGGTAATAACACATGGGTTGATAGAATGTATGACATATGTCCAGATACGAGGAGAGTGGATAGTGCTTAGAAGTGTCTTCATACTTTATTATCACTCACATTAAATATGTCTTATGACTACTGTGGAGGGGTGTCAGGTATGGGAATCATGGGTATGCAATAATGGGCCTAGGTGCCTAGGTTTTGGTTGGCACAGATTTATTAGGTCCCCTCATGGGAGTGATTAATATTCCTATGTGGGTATAGCACACACCTATATCTTCCAAAAATGAAGAACCCATCTACTGGATATTGTGTAAACCATTGGGGGAAGACGTAGGGACTTATATCAGTGTCATGTAAGCGATTATCATGGACGTACATGCGTACGAATAAGATGGCAACCATACCTCTCAACCTTTCAGAATAAGATATCTGGACAAAGGCATATTAAAATAAGTACAAATAGGGACTATTTTAAATATTCCTCTGACAAAGTTAGAACATTGATAGAATAATGGATAATTCATTAGTATGAATGTTTTGAGGGTTATTAATTATAAACTACTAATGTCTGTCTTTATTATCTAACCTCACAGTTCTTAATGACTTGCCACTAATTTACCAGAAAGGCACAATATTATGAAAAAAGGAACAAAATTATAAGTCTAAGTTCGGGACATTTACCCAAAATGTGTATAGTTGAGAGGTATGAAGGTAACCCTGTCCTAAATAAATGTACAGAACTAGTGATATCAGGTGAACAGGTGTGAAGAAAGACGTGATGACAAATGACAAAACATGTATAAGTCAAAAGCATGTACCTCGATAAATGTGAATAAATACTGATGCCCTATGATAGTCAATGTGGAAGGTTAATAGAAACAAAATAAATGTGTCCCTCAGGGTTTTATGCAGTGTCCCTGATACAGTGTTCAGTCTCCCACACTCGCATGTGAGTTCTGCCACTGACGGAAAGCGCAAATCCTGGCGAACACATAAGGTAGATGATAGCATAATATGTTTTGATTAGCACCTGTTGGCTTTTGTGAGGAACACAACACTCTGGGCGGGTATGTCCTGCAAAAGGAATGTAATGGCATCTGGCCTGTGATTTCTTCTTGTGTGTAGTGGTGTAATAAAATTATATATCTTGTATCAGAAACAGATACATGTTATAGGAAACAGTATTATCGACTATACTACTACAAGAAAAATTTGAAGGTATGAAAAGCGCTGAAGTAGTCAGTTTAGTATTGACCGCAGGTATGTGTTGACTTGTGTTGACTTGTCAAATATCACAGCTGTATATATAGTACCTATAGGGCTGTCACCTTTACAAATGATGAAAGTGGGAGCTGCTCTGTAGAAATGTCAGACGTAGCAGGTCAAAACATACCTACAGGAATGCATACATGCATACTCCACAAACAGACATATTAGCACACAGCAAAGCTTAGGCCAGGAGTCATGGAGCCTTGGCCGGCATGTACGAGTAGAGTAAGAGTAGAGCAAGGCAAGATGTCTGCTGAGCTATTCAGCAATATCCTGTAGGGGTGTGTAAGACAGCCCCTAAAATGAACGTTGCATGGGCAATGTTAGGATATGCAAATTACCCCATTTGTAGGTGAAAGCTATGCAAATTATGTAAATCTGCGATACATGAAACAGTAAGCTGTCCGTACAAGAGTAGAGTTATGCGCAGAAATGTACTCGGATGTTAACCGAGTTACGTTCTGCAAGTAGCTAAATGGAGGAATGTCAGCTGCAAATAAAGGATGAATTTAGTTGAAGTAGCATGCCAATGGCCAAATATAAGGCCAGTGGCATTTTTTCCACTGGAAATTAATAAAACTCTATTTGTCCTCCCCCAATCTTTGGTGTTTAAGCATAGCGCAGCGGCGCGAAAACACGCTGCGCTTTTAAAACAAGAAAAATATTTAAAATATACATAGAAATTGTAATTTTAGTTAAAAGTTAGTTCCCCATGCAGGTGAATGGCACACTGAAGACAACATGGCTACTGAGTACTGGTTGCTATGTGTGGAAGTGCTCTGTCAGAGATGTAACCAAGCATTAGTAGGCAATCCGATGCAATTGAGGCCGAGGATAGTGAATCACAATTTGTCATGCCATATGGGCCAAGCCACTACAGTGTAAGAGTAGGTTAAGGGGACTATCAGAGTAGAAGATAGGTGACATCATGAGTGTGTATGTATAAACACTGTAATCTTATTGGAGCAGTGTGTCACATGTTTGCTGTCAGTTACTCATCAGTGGAAGAGGTGTGTTATGATTTATCCTAGGTAAAGTCAGGTAACTGACGGTGTACACCATGGATATCACTGAAGTTTCTTGCAAACCTGCTTACAGTATGTTTGCGCCTGTGCACGCCTATAAGGCCGAGTAAGCATGTTTGCGCCCGTGTCAGCCCGTGTGCGTGCGTTGAAGAATGAGTAAGCTAGTGTAAGAATGTTGAAGCCCATGTAATGTCATGTAAGCCAGTGTACACGTTTGTAAGCATGTATAAATCTGTACTGCACACATCACACACGTACTGCACACTCTGAAACACATGCTGCCAATACTACACACGTCAGTCAAATGGCACATGGATGGATAATAAATTTTCAGAATTAACAGTGCTGTAAACTATACTACATTGATGGTCATAGCTGCAATGCATCATGCCTGCTTACATACACCTAGAAGGATATCACACTTTGTGTTAACAACATTTTAACATTAATACAGTGCTATAAAGCCACCTTGTGCACCAGCACCGTGTTAGTATGTTCCTGCATCAATGTTACACATTACAGGTAGTGGCACAGGTGTCATCATATGCACAGGGTATGGTGTTTCTTTTCCAGAGCCTGTCATTGAGCCATCCAATCACATGTAAGTATGTGTGTGTGTGTGTGTGTGTGTGTGTGTGTGTGTGTGTGTGTGTGTGTGTGTGTGTGTGTGTGTGTGTGTGTGTGAGGGACAACAGTGTTTGCATGGCCCAGTGTTGATGCAATGTGTGTGTGTGTGTGTATGTGTTAGCCCCAAGGACGCCCGCAGGCGGGTGCAAGGAGGTGCACTTGCACCCCCCTGGAACGGGCAGGTAGGCGGGAGATTAATTTTCTTTTAATAACCAAAAAAAAAAACAATTTTAAGGGAGTTCTTCTTTAAGAACGGTCTCGTAGTTTGCTGGTCCGGTCGCATCAAGTCTGTGCATGCAGACGTCATGTTCCTCTTCACCCATGCTATTTGAAATTACTGTTCACGTTGTTTGGTAAGGGAATTGTGTTGAATGATGCAGTAAGTAAGGGAATTCCTCGCCCACTCTGTTTCGCTATGGCTTTTGCTTCTCTTCACGTCAAGTCAGGTAAGGGAATTTAGTTGCACACAAGACACAACACTATGTACACATAGAGGGTATTCCAAGACATTTGCTGTGTCATGGCATAACATTAAATAGTTACTTTTGCTGCTTGAGTGGTTTAAAACGGGTGCATAAACTCGTAGGCCAAGTCTTTCCTGCAATGCATTGTTTTTATGCTAACCTTTTGTGGTGTAGTCTCTCAAGGGGGTGGTGGAGGACCACAAGCTGAAACTTCAAATTGGCTTTGATTTGTGTATTTTTGCTAGAGACCCCGGGTCACTTTATTCGTACTGGATCATCAAATAACTTAGTAATATAACCTTCCGTTTGTATTGTTTGGAGGTGATACAACTTGTGAATATGTGAGTTTGTTATTGTTATTATGTAATGATTCAGATGAATGAATGAACTGGTGGTTAAACTGGTCAGCAACAGTGTTTCTGAGGTCTGTAGTGGATGGGTTACTCATACTGATTTGTCCTGGATGGAAGAGATTGCTTACTGATGTCCAGAATTGCTCGGGATTATATTTATTTCTATTTTGAAAAGACGTGTAGTGAGATATCTTTACCTGATCTAATACAATGATTGGCTTGATTCCTGAGATGTCTATAATACTGCATTTTTTTCTTGGAGTTATTTTGTGACCAAGTTTTCCAAGCTTTGTTCCTATCTTTCATGACTTGTTTAGTTTTGGTGGACAGCCATGGCATAGGGTTTGAGTTAACTATTTTAGTTCTATGTGGAGCATGAGTGCTGGAGATATTCAGAAAGGCTGTATTAAAATCTGAAGCTGCAGCATCAAGGGGCTGGTTTTTAAGTGTGTCCCAGTTAAAGTGTGTTTAGGATATTTTTTAAAGTTCTCTTGTTGGAACTTACTGAAATCTCTAACTTATTCATAATGGTGTGTTTTTTCCGGGAATGTTTATCTGGCTGACTGCAAATACAGGCAAAGAGCCACTCATAGTATCTGTAAGGATACCAAATGCTGCAATACTACTTGTTGACAAAGTAATGATCCAGTCACGTGCTGAATCTTTGATGGATACTATACTATGTCTGGTTGAGGAGATGATAAGCTGGGTGAAACCATACAGATGTATGACGTTGGTAAATTCTGCTGAGCTAATAGTCGTTCAGTCAATGTTTAGGTCACTTAGGATAAATGTTTCTTGCACAATTTTATTTGAAACCCAGCAGAGAAAGTCTTTAGTGGCAGTATCGCTACCATGTAGAATGTATATACCTATAATTACTATGGATTTGTAGTTATTAAGGTTCAGTAGTGGGATAACTATTTCCAAATTATGAAATTGTGGAATATTGTGGGGTAGGACAATAATTTCTGAGAATTTTTATAAATTACAGCAACATCTGCTTTTTTGTTTGTTTTGTCTAGTCTATGGACATTGTAGTAAGGGATAGAAACTGAGTACCTGTTTTTTAGCCATTAGTATTTGAATTTTATCTTATGTTTGGTTTCAAAGCTACTGAATTCATTTGACAGCATGTTTTTTCTGAGACAATTGCCTGCTAACCCAACTCAAGCAGAGAGTTTAAAGAGCTGAATACATGCAACGCATAAGAGGCTAGGTGAGTTATTACTGATAGAGCCAAGAAAGGTGATATGGTGTAAAGTCTCATAGGTGAAGTGATGGTGCTAAGACGTGAGGTCTGCTGATAGATTAAGGAGGTAAGTCATAGGTAAGTACTAGGCTAGCTGCTCTTTTCTGGGCCATTTTAAGCCTAGCTAAGCTTCCTTAGTGAGATTCAAACCATGTACCTCCTGTCTGTGAGGTAAATACTTTAACCATTACCTCCACTTCCAACTCCGAAGATGAAGTCCTGTGATCTGTATGGGAAACTGTTTGAAGCATGTTGTGTAGGTTGATTAGAATTAGATATGAACATTGCAATGCAGTGTTTGTGGTGGAGGCAGTGATATGAAAGTGACTGGTCAAGAAATATGCTAAAAGGTACAAGGTTGGGTGGGAGGGTACTTTGAATAGGAGGAGCAGTGGATGGTTGTTGGGGGGAGTAGTTCAGCAGTAGCACCTTCTCTTAACAGGATGAATCAGCTTGTAAGTTCTACTGAACTGATTGTTAAACTTAAGTTTGGGGCAGCGCAAGAGCGAGCGTTGCTGGCTTGCTTGTGCAAGTTTATCAACTAATTATTGTATTTTGTTCTCTACAACTGATCCATGATAGTCTGCGCCTTTCTTGGTTGGTTCATTCAAAAAAGTTGTCATTTTGGATGGGGTTAAGGAAGACTAAACATCAACTGTTTGTGGTGTTCATGTCGGTGTTGTGAAATTGTTATGCAACCGCTGTTACTTTAATGATTGAAGCACGAGTCTGTAGTTTCTTAAAAGAAATTCTTTATCGTTAAAGAGGCCACATATTGAGACTTAAGCAGTTGGAACTGTAATGCTGAAGCTAACAAATAGTTGCATAGTTGGTAGCAAAGCACAAAGTTTGGTACATCTGTTCCAACATGCTTCACCAGCATTTCTCGTGATGGTACTCCCTTTTTTTTTTTCCTGGCAAATCATTCAGTATTGAAATCAGAAAATAATGGCAAACATTTGAGTTTTAGATTTTATATCCTTAGAAAATGCATACTAATGCAAACCTTGTTGTCCTATCCACTTTCTAAGGAGGTGGGGGGATGTATGTGTGAGTTATACCTTTCAACCCTACAGATTTTCACAGACTGTCAAGATTTTTGCCTTATATTTTTGATCTGTTCTTCATAAAAATTCTGTTTTTATTTGACAAATCAGTGGGATGAGCTAAGGATTAAAGTTGCTAAATGACATGTATTTGTGTTTCGAACTTCATGTCCTTTAGAAAATGCATTCTAACACAAATCCTGTTATTCTAGTAACATTCTAAATGTGTCCCTAGTTTTGGGCCTTTGTCCCCAACATTATAACAGGCTTTGTCAAACTTTGTCTAGATTTCTTGTGCAAAGAGATTGAGAGGTGTGTGTGTGTGTGTGTGTGTGTGTGTGTGTGTGTGTGTGTGTGTGTGTGTGTGTGTGTGTGTGTGTGTGTGTGTGTGTTGGTGCGCATGTCTTTATGTATAAGAAGGAGGTAGCATATCCCTCAGTTGTCCAGGTTTTTGCAGAATGTCCAGATGTTTGCCCCATATTCCTCCTAAAAAGCATTGAATTTACTAAATAATAACAGGCATTTGAGTTTAGACTTCATACTCTTTAGAAAAATGCTTACTAATGCAAATCCTGTTCTAGCAATTTTCTAGGTTCATGAGAGCAATATTTATAATCTGTCCCTATTTATTTTAGGCTTTGTCCAGATTTCTTGCACTAAGAGGTTGCAGTGTTTGTGTATGTGTGTGTGTGTGTGTGTGTGTGTGTGTGTGTGTGTGTGTGTGTGTGTGTGTGTGTGTGTGTGTGTGTGTGTGTGTGTAATGCCCTAGTTAGAGTTAGCAGATGGAATTTATTTTCAAGGAATTGTGAGCTTCAAGGGAAGAGAAGTTTACTGCTGCTCATGCCAAGTCTGCTTAAAATGTGCAACTGTTTTGTTTAGCAAATGGTATCATGATTGTGGTATAGAATTTTAAAGCAGTGTTAGTAGCACAGCAGGTAGAATCCTTGCATGTTGATGTAGAGGGCTGTAGGTCGTAGTCCCACAGCAAGTTGATTTTGTATTTTAAGGGGGTGGGGTGCTGCAGTCCTGAGTATGATGTTCTCTGGATGAGATGCCTAGAAACTATGAATCTGTCCAGCCCTTTTCCTATTGCACTATACCAGCTTACAGAAAATAAAAGTACTGCTGCCGTCCAAAGGTCCACTTGCAGAAGTAAAACTCCAAATATCCAAAAACAACAAGAGAGGACCACCACGAAGTATAACATGCACAGAATTTATTACGAATATAAAAATAATAAGTGCTTTCACGTGCTACCAGGCACGCTTCATCAGATTTCAAAACCCACTGAATTTCAAGATGTATATATACACCCATTACATCATGAATTCATTAATTAACGTATTTAAATAGTCAATAAAGCCATCAATAAACTAGTTAACCCATTGTGACTTTCTAGTTGCTGAATCTTTCAGTTCATACAGTGTCTTCACTTCTTGAAGACACTGTATGAACTGAAAGATTCAGCAACTAGAAAGTCACAATGGGTTAACTAGTTTATTGATGGCTTTATTGACTATACCAGCTTACTATTTTTTTAATGTAACAGAGGCAATTTATTCTTTGAGAGCAGCAGGTACTGAATTTGTAGATGAAACAGTGAAATATAAAGTTGTTTTCTAGCAACAACCTCTTCATTTGTTTCAGATATCTTTAATGTGGAGTTATTCAGATGACTTTTACTTCTGCAGAAATGGTGTGTATTGACTGATATTGGTGGATTGTAATGGCAAACGTTTGAGTGGCCTTTTACGGTTGAAATGTTCTGAATTGGGCAGTTTGTCATTATTGGTTTGTATGTTTTGTTTCATTGCTTAGTGGAAAAATGTTCAAAACTATAAATTTAAAACACACTCTAACAAGTGGTGCTGTATTATGCAAGGGATATAATTAAATTTATATATTATAATTAATAGAATCAGTAAGGTGAATCAAAGAACGTTTGCATGGCCCTAAAAAATGCGTGCAAGGGCCTATGATTTGAAAACAGTCCAAAGGTAAACTTAATCTGCCACTGGCCAGATGCATTTTCTTTGAATGTGAGTTTCAATGCTGTTTCAATGAATGTGAGTTTCAAAGGTAGAGAAGTTTTAATGCTAAGTCTGTTTTCATTGTAAGACTATTGCTTTGTTTAGGTTTAGTAAATGTCTATCAGTGTTTGTGCTATAAAATTTGAAATAAAAGTTGTAAATGAAATCCAAATATCTGTAATTTTTGTAGACGTAAAGCATAAAACAGTATGTACACTGAGAGATTTGAACAGTGTCTATGACAAATGGGGAGAAATATCCAAGTAGTGGGACACTGGAATGGCTGCATGGGGGGGGCTGTGTGGGTGGAGTGGGTGGGGCTGTGTGGGCAGAGGGGGTGGGGCTGTGTGGGTGGGGCTCTGGGTTTGCACCCCCCCCTGCAAAAAATCCTGCGGGCTCCCTTGGTTAGCCCTAGCTGTTTGTTTTATGTGTGTGTGTCTGCATGTACACAGTTTCAGCATGTGTCAGCCATATACAGGAGGTTGTGGGACAGTCACAGACCGTACCTGCCAGGCTGTACAGATCACCATTAATGGCCATGGACACCCCTCCATGCATTCAACAATATTCCAGTCCTGTACCTGTCAATGTATACACATACATTCTTGGGATCTGTATCACAACCTGTAGATAAACGGGAGTCAGTAATGTTAACCTGATTTGCATAGTAGTGTCAGTTAATACATAGTTATACGAGCCATACTCATCCTCCAAAGTAATAACCACTGCTGACTGCTGCTGAGATGTGCACACGACCATTTAAAGGTGCTGTACTATCATTGTTTTCAATGTCCCTTGTAATACCCAGGAACAAAATAACTGGTCACTACACAACTATAACCCAGGATCACTACAGCACACAGTATGTGCACTATCACAGAGCCATAGCAGATTTACATACAAAGGTGATCACGGACAGATAATGCAGCACATTCAGTAGTGCTAATATCCAAATACATATCTATATCTATCTACATTATATAGATATATATATATATATATATATATATATATATATACACACACACACACACACACACACACACACACACACACACACACACACACACTTGGCAGGGCTGGGGTCAGAACACAGATCTAACTACCTTATCACACTACAGCATTACGCATGTACAGAATGCGCTACTGTGGTTACTAGATCACAGCATTCACACAGGCACTGTCTAGCTTGCTGGCATCAGCATCAAAGGCAAAGATGCCATACGGATTCTATGGAGAGTGAATAGTGTAAAAACAATGCACTTTTGTCATGCAGCGGGAAACACACACACACATGGCAGGGTTGGGATTAGAACACAAACCTAACTACCATATCACACTACAGCAATACGCATTTACAGAACGCGCTACTGAGATTACTCAACACAGCACTCCCAGAGGCATACTTCTAGGTGGGTGACATCATCCGCAAAGGCAAAGACGCCGATAGGGAGTGTATGTGGTGTGAGGCATCTAAAAGCATTACTGTGTCCCCAGGCAGCTGGAAACACACACACACACACACACACACACACACACACACACACACACACACACACAAACACAGAGGCACACACTTGGCAGGGCTGGGAGTCAAACATACACCTAACTACCTTATCACACTACAGCAATATGCATTTACAGAACTCGCTACCAAGATTACTCAACACAGCACTCCCAGAGGCATACTTCTAGGTGGGTGACATCATCTGCAAAGGCAAAGACGCCGATAGGGAACGTATGTGGTGTGAGGCATCTAAAAGCATTACTGTGTCCCCAGGCAGCTGGAAACACACACACTTGGCAGGGCTGGGAGTCAAACATACACCTAACTACCTTATCACACTACAGCATTACGCATTTACAGAACACGCTACTGAGATTACTGAACACAGCACTCCCAGTGGCATACTTCTAGGTGGGTGACATCATCTGCAAAGGCAAGGACGCCGATAGGGAATGTATAGAGAGTGAGCAGTCTGAAAGCATATTACTGTCCCAAGGTAGACATAGACAAACACACCGCAGTGGTGTGATCGGGGCAACTAAATATCTATGGAGCACTACAACAACACTACATAGATACAGGACGCGCCACAGACAGTATACCCTGCAAGACAGTCAACCAGTGTGTTCAACGTAGGCATCCATCGTGACGTTGAAAATGGACATCTGTTGCCTGGATGTCCACCATCACTATACAGGATGTCAATGGCCATGCCCATACACAGAGGCACATCACCGACACAAGGTATCACTGGCCATGCCCACACACTTAGTATCACACATCCGTTTGGAATGTACTGTGTGTCCATCTACACAATGGCGTACTGGGCATGCTCATACACTTAGCAGTTGCAAAGGGCCGTCTTGCATGCACACGGATTCTAAACATGTAAGGGTGCAGTTTGGAATGTACTGTGTGTCCAACTACACAACGGCATACTGGGCATGCTCACACACTTAGCAGTTGCAAAGGGCTGTCTTGCATGCACATGGATTCTAAATATGTAAGGGCACAGTTTGGAATGTACTGTGTGTCCAACTACACAATGGCATACTGGGCATGCTCACACACTTAGCAGTTGCAAAGGGCCTTCTTGCATGCACACGGATACTAAACACAGAAGGGCACAGTATGGTATTACTGTCCCCACGTACATGAAGGCCACTCACATGTATTGACCAGTACACACTCAGGAGCCATCACAGATGTCTCAGGTGCAGATCACAGAGGTACACACTGCAGTCTACAATGTAGCCCTCAGACATCACCATGTCATTGGACCAGCAATACACAGCCATACATCAACACAACACCATGTGACTCATGACCAGTGGACTGTACATAGGTGTACAGCAACTGTGCAGACTACACATGTACTGACAGGGTTCCATCATGTGTTATGCATTGCAATGATACCACTGTACATAACCAGGTCAGCTCTACAAATACCAGGGGCCCTGGGTCTTACACAGCTGTTACATATGACTGTCACTGTACACCAACGAACACACGTGTTTGGATATGTCATACATGTAATTGCAGTGGATATGTACATGGACCACACACACAACACATATGTACATAGCATAGCTTTTGCTGTCCTCCGTGCAGACGAGTGGCTACAGCAATCATACGCATGCAAATGGAAGGTGGGTCCATGGCTGTTGAATGCTAACAGTACATGAGGTAGCAATGTTGACCGAGGACACATTCCCACTGTACTAATTACCCATGACACCCATCATATCATACAACAGTCCATGTGTTATGTATGTCAACACACATGTCCACCACTTGCAATGCATACAAACATGGCTACATGACAGGCATGTAGGACCAACACACATGTACAAACTGTAGTGTACATGCAGCTACCATGCATGTGCAGTAGCTGATGTAAGTAACTCATCTGTGCCTAACTACAACATGCAGTTGCAATGAAGCCCCATCATTGACACCTGTATATGGTGACATACTGACAGTACGGTAGGATGTACATCAGGTATGGATGGATGTGTGTACATAAAGTGGTGATCCACATGTGTAGATGGATGTTCGCCGGGGACGGCTCACAGGTGTGTCACATGCCATCCTACCATTACATGTGCAAACAGTACGCTATGTTACTGTTACTTGATGGTGAAGACATAAAACCTACACAGCGGTCGGGTGTTACCGACTGTACGTCACTTGACACCTGTAACACTTACATCCTCCCATGTGCATATAGCAGCACAATTGCCGGACATAGCGTTGGTACACATAATGCAGCCAATACTGCTGCATGTCTGTCAGAAGTATCATCATATAGCAGGTGTATCATTCACAGTACTGCCATGTGTGTTTGCATGTGTGACCATATATGCCACATATGGTGGGGAATACATCCCAATTGTTACACACCCCTGTACACTGTTGTAGACATCTGTACATACTGCAGTGTGGAAAGCATGATGTAGGCAGGTGTGGTGTGTGTATCACACGCATCATCTATCTGTATGTGTATGACAGTTGTGGTATCCACGGTGTGTGTGTGTGTGTGTGTGTGTGTGTGTGTGTGTGTGTGTGTGTGTGTGTGTGTGTGTGTATGTATGGCTGTCTGGTGCATGGAGTGAGGGTGTATGCTACCATACAGAACACACAGGATCCCTAACCCCTCATGGTGATGCAGTCTACTACCCTGTTGATGCCATCGGTTTCAGCCGTACTGGCTACCTGTACATGTCCTTTCTCTGTGTCACGTTGTGTGGGTGCACAGTACTGTGAGGGTGATGACCACATAGGCAAGTGTCCTCACCTCAACACTATGGGGTGTGCGTTATAGTGTTGTTGACCCCTTGAGTGTGGGCATGTTCCTGTAATGTGACAGAGTATTACTGCTACACATTGAGGCCTCATGCTATCAAGTGGCCTCTAACGTTATCATTGGACAGACCGCTGTGTACAACCCCTGCACCATGTCAACATACCTGTGATGTGACCTGGTATGGATGTCACGTCTCTAGCCACTGTAGCCTATTAAACTGCACACATGCTGCTGGATTAGTATATGTGTGGGCATCTGTGGTATGTTAGACTTTCCAGCAGTCTGGCTGAGGCTACGTATAGCATGCTGAGATTGCCATATGTGCCTGTGAGTACTCCACAGTTACACATGGGAGACTGCAAACACTGCTACCTGTAGGCACATGCAAGTAGACCATATGGAGGGAACCAGGGCATCATTACCAACATGCTGTTATTGTTGTTACCGAGACACATACTGTGAACATATAACAATGCATGCTACACCTGTACTACATGGTATGTCTGGTGCATGTCAACAGTACACAACTAATGTAATATACACGTCTCTCACTATTCTTACACAACTAATGTAATATACACTTCCCTCACTAGTCGTACACAACTAATGTAATATACACTTCTCACTATTATGTTCACCCTGTGCATCAGACCATTTGAGCATGTCCCTGCACCGATGGTGTGGGTGACAGGGATGTGGCACAGGCTTTGTCATATGCACAGGGTGATAATGTTTGCCAGGGGCATAGGCTGCACCAATGGGTGACATCATGTGTGTAGGTAAGGGCTGGTGATATGATTGGACATGTCTGTTCAGTATGCATGTGGGTGTTGTAGTGCCCTACAGATGTGTTTGCTGTGTGCATGTATGTGTGCACAGTTCTGCCTTTTGTGAGGCCTACACAGGGGTATTATTGACAGCTCCAGATTGTACAGACCAGGTTGTACAGCTCACTGTGTCCGGCCATGGCCACATGACCTGTGCCTGCCAGGGGTTGCACGGGCACTACTAGGTGGAGGTACAGATTGGCTACTGTCCGATGACACGTCCACTGGAACTGTGTCCCCACTGGGAACATCCAGGGCCATGTCCACGTGGCCTGCTGTGTCCTGGTGTGGACAGTGCAGCACCAGCTGCACTGCTACTGCTACCGGCACTATGGGAGCGAGCATGTGAGGTGGCACACTCACGTCAACCTGCACTAGGTGGTGTAGTTGGCCTACATCCACGTGGCCTACGCCTCACTCCGACCAGATGTTCCAGCACAGACAGCTCATGCTCGTGGATTGCCATGCCACGGTCAAGGATTCCGACCATGTCACCCAATTGCCTGTCCAGAACATCAGCAATCTGCTGTTGAGCATTTACCAAAGCCTGCATGTTGTCATTTAGGGTACGAATAGCAGCCCTCTGCAGCCTCTGCCCTTCTCTGTTCTGCTGTTCAGCACATGCCTGTGCTGCCATTACAGTCTGGAACATGCGTCTGGTGATACCAGCTGCTGTGCTCTGTCCTGCAGGTGCATGTCTGCCAGAGGTCCTCCTACGAGCAGCATCAGCCACATGCCTGTGTGGCACATCTGCAGACATTACACTGACACCATGGTGTGGAGATGCACCTTCTGTAGCCACCACGAGTTCCTCTTCCACGCTAATAGACACTGACTGTCCTTCCTCTATGGCCACTGGTGATGTGGTATGTGTTGGCAGCAGAACTGTGTGTGGGGAAGAGGGGGACATAGCTCGGATGGTAACCATTGGCACAGATTCAGCCCCTGACAGCCCTGCCTGTACCTCATGCATATATTCATCACTGCTAGTATCTGTGGGGACACTAAAATCAGATGGACCGCAGGAGGGTAATGCACCTACATCACCTGTGAATGCAAAGAAAGACTCTAAATTACAATAGACACACACACACACACACACACACACACACACACACACACACACACACACACACACAGACACACACACACACACACACACACACACACACACACACACACACACACACACACACACACACCATGCATGTGATTTGACAGACGGCATGCAGCATGCCTGTGATACAGCAGACGGCATCCAGCTCAGACATTAATAGTGTTATTAAGCATACCCCCTGGGGTGCACACTACAGCAAGCAGGTGTTATATCAGTAGCCATGCAGTTCACGCAATCATGGTAGTATGCATGCATCCCTGTGATACACCATGTGGACCAGAACAGGATAACAGTACACATGGCTGACATGACCTTGACATGTAATCTGCTGATGTGTGCATTAACATGCATACATGTCTGACACAATGGTGTCCTGACACATGTACAGCATCATAATGGGCATCACATTGCGGTGTTGTCTGTATGCCCTACAGATAGAATGCATGTTTAGAAATGTGCATGTGCATGGAAGGATAGTGTGAGGCATCTACATTGCTCTACAGTGTGAAGTACAGACACTGTGCCATTGCATGGCATCATGAGGCATCTATATTGCTATACAGTGCATAATATGTACACATTGCATAGCCATAACTGTGCATGCATACCCATGACATAACTGTGGATTGTGACCCACGATGCTGAGGTGTATATACACCAAACCATGCTGTGTCATGTGACAGGTCACTGGAGGACCTACAGATGACACCCCTGCACAACAACTACAGAGTCTTAGCTGCCTGGCAACCATGTCCACACATAGCGGACTTGTCAATTCACCACGTCCCACATGACATTGATGCACCACACACACGAGTTGCACAGCTAACAGTGATGTCCTACAGCAGCAGGGAAAATGTACAGTATCTGTGGCCTGATGTGGTGTCAATGTCTGTGGAAGCTGTAGAGGTTACTACTATCATGCTATGACACAGGCGTGATGTTCAACACATCTTATATGGTAGACATCAGTGACACCTCCACTGGCTGTACACAGGCTTTTAGGATGTTCAATGTACCACATCAACTGTATAATCAGTCAACTAAGGCTATAATTGGATCATGTGTGGACAATGTGAAACAGGGTGTATACATATCACATCTACTGTGTGGATACGTATCTCTGGCCATCCCCCATGGCCATGTGTGCACATGTGTTGAACAACTGTGTGTGATGGCCATCTATCACACATGTCTGTGTTGTCCTATATGACATACACCCATAGATGCCAGATATGTCACCATCCACAGGGCTATGCAGACAACAGGTTGTATGTGTGGTATGTGGGGTATGGGTTATGGGATAGTGTGACATTATTGCAGCCAATACACTACACATCTGGGACATGTCAGATGGCACATCACAATGTGTGCACCCATTGCAGGGGCATATAACACAATGGTGACTCCTGTGGGCTGCCCATATCACAGCTCACTGTATGGTACTGTTTGCGTACCACACGTGTTGTTCCAATGTAAAGTACATATGCCTCCATTGTAGAACACCTCCACCATTGTATGCACAGCTGACCGCACATGTAACAATGACAAATACTGTGGTTTCACGTCGGTGTATCATTTCGTTTGTATATATTGCACATGGGTGGCCTGTGTGAATGATGGGTGATGTGACCTGTATATTGTGAATGGAATGAACATCAAGTGTACAAGTGTTAACTGGCCACATGGCAAATAGATCTATGCTTTAACATGCCTGACACTGATGACAGTCTCACCTGCAATGGACTCATGTCTGTGCGGCACACCAGAGGTACCTGTATAGGGGTGACACAGCAGTATGAACATTATCCATGACTGTATGACAGCCACAGGGTGCACTGTGCATGTTAACACATTTGCCTGTACAATAGCATATAGTATGCACATGTGTGCATACACAGGGTAGCACACTGTAGTATGCAGCATGTGTGTCCACATACCATGCATATGTTGTTACATTACATAATGTACAGTGACACATGCATGTAAATGGGATATAGTAGCCATATGTCCAGTACTGACTTACCAGGAAACTCCAGGCTCATTGGTTGGGAGACACCCACCTCCACAATGGCAGCTAGTGTTTGTGGATGCTGTTCTGAGGGTGTCCCCAGACTGGCCAGTAGCTCCTCAGTGTGTGTGAGTGGGGGCTGGGTTGGTGTCCCACCACCTGTTCCACCTTGTTCCCTGGTGATTGCAGTGGCACTCTGTTTTGCATGTCGCATCAAGTCCATGCAGTGTCTGCGCACCTGCTGGTAGGTGCTGTTATGGCCACCCACATCGTTCACCCTCCTGCGAAGATCCTGCCACAGGTCGTCCCACTTCTGGGCATGCTGTGGTCCATGGCTGAACAACACCTCATAGTTCTCATGGAGGTACGGGATGAGGACATCATCCTCCTGGTGGCTGTACGCTGGAAGGCATGTACAAGGCATTATCTGTAAAACATAATGATGGTGACAGGTCACAGTTTCAGAGATGTACAGAGATACTGCTGCACATAAATTTCTATGACATCTAGTACATCTGCACAGTTATCTTTGCAAATCATCATGACACTGACACGACTGACATGTTTGTGTCACACACATGTAACACCCGTTATGCATTGGATATCATCACCATATATGTGTGTCACCTCATTACAGTGTTCATACTCCATGTGAATGCTGTCTTGATGTGGGCATGTCTGTTTGCCTGCACTGGTGTTCTTACCTATCTGCACATGCCTGGATGTGTCCACGGTAATGCTGTTGACCTTGATGCTGTGTATCTGTCACATATCAACACAGACACTGCATTAATGGACTTGAGCAGTGACAATGCACACATACGCATGGAAACCTGTACATGCATGTTTTGCCATATACATCTATACAGCATTGTACAGCTGTTCAACATCCTGCCATGGATCACCTGTGTTGCACATGTGATAGACATGGGACAATGGCTAGTCGGATGTCATTCGCAGGGATGGTTATCAACTATAGCATGTATGGGCAAGGTTTCCTAGCTGTATCCAACAGCCATTATGCCACCGTGAGGTGCATCAGTGCCACATTACTGATCCAGACAGTTGATACTACATCTACCATGCGGCCATCACACCATGTATGACAGGGATGACATGTGCAGCTTTGATGGACAGGGTTGCATGGTATGGTGGGAGTATGTCACATGTACAGCACAGGGATCTGTCCAGCATGTGGCGATCCTAGTATTAGGACGGTCGCTGTCCATGACGTATGTCTTTCAGATCAGGATATGGACATGTAGCGTGTCCATCATCATAGCGTAGCAAATGTCTTTATGCAAGGTAGACAGCATGCTGCATAGTGGAGGTGAGGATTGTGAAGGCTGGTATTGCCCATCCACGCATGGCCATTACCCCTTAAAGGTGATATGTGATCCAATATTGGTCACCCAAGTGCTGTGTATGCCTGCCCAATGATCTCTGTGCTCATGGATGGCACCCTGTCATGACACGGGTACCTCGTATGACTACCTAAGGGGCCTGAAGACGTCACCAAGTCAGGGAGGTGTACTGCAGAGCACCATCCCTTACACAGTGTCCATAATGTTGACCACAGCCTAGGTGGTAGTTAATGGGTAGAGGGATGTTCACCTAGCGGTGACAATACTGATATCATCCATCAGAATGTGCACATATGTCACATACCTCACCCACACAGCCCATTCTGTATGTTGTTCACAACACTGACACAGCTATTGCTCATAGGTCATGGCCATTCACATCCTTACATACACAGATGCCTGGCATTTGTCTGTGTGTTATGGGCTACAATGAGGGTAGAATACAACACATTAACCCTGTTTTACTGTAGCTGGCACTGGTGTGATATGCACATGTCACTCTGGCACCTTTTGTAGTTGTGAGTCTGTCAACAGGCCACTGGTAGAACACTCCTGTGACATACAAAGGTATTTGTAATCAAACATCCGTACTGTCTTGTACATCTGTACTGCTAACATCTACATTGATAATGGTTCATGGACATACAGACCATACTCAGCAGGTTTTAGTGCGGTGCCACCAATTATGACTGTCATCACCACTTGTGGGTTGGTATTATCCAACACCCTATCTGTATTGTATGTTCATGCTCAACACTTGTTCAGAACTTGTGAGCATGTCATGAGCTACTGATTAATATAGCACCCATTCCACACCATTTCTCACAGGTACACTGTCTGTCTGCACATTTCCAGCTTGCTTACAGTACAACAGTTGTTGTACACACATAACTCACATATCCTGTGAGACATGGTTGTATATACCGGCATGTCTAACTGTCACGTACCACTGCTATTGCCTGTCTATATGATGAATATGTTGTACATGTGGCAATAGAGCAATTGTCTCATGTACACAGTCAATGCTCACCTCCCAACATACGACACTACAGCCTGTGGGGGATGCACATATGCAGCCCTGCTGGGGGTAATGCTGTCGCCAACCCTGACTGCACCTGACAGTCATGTGGGGATATGTAACATTCGCAACACACCCCACTCATCACATAGTCTCACATGATGTCCACCACAGGCTACACATAAGAGGACAACTTGTGCAGTACCTCTCCATACTCTGTGTAGGCACCAAAGGCAGCCCCCATCACCGAACACAACATCACCAACTTATAGCCCACAGACTCATGTGTGCCCATCACATACAGCCAATAGGGTGTTATAACATACACAACACACCAGTCATAGGTGACTCTGTAGGCAGTCACACTGCTGTTCCACTCAGCAGGCTACACAAGGCGATAGTCACTTACATCTTGCTGTCGGGTAACTGGTTCGGCAACATAACCTATGCACCCATGCTACACCTCACCAGGTACGATGTGACTGTCATTCTCCATGTTAGTGTGACTGCCCTGAGATGCAACTTCACAGACTACGTGTGCAGGGACATGCAATAGCTCACCAGTCTTGTAGCCCTGAAGGTGTGGGCCAAGCCCTGGGGAGCATTATGCATTCATCCGGACCTGATACCACTGTACAATGACTGACTGTGTCACTTCAACAGTTGCCTATGCTTCTGCTGTCATTCCACAGGCATCTGGTATCTGTCCGCTTTGACTGACCTGGTCAAACAACACGATGCTTTGGCACAGATGACCTGCACCTGTCAGCCCTGGGAGTACAGATCACATGTAAGGCTCTTGCTGCTTCTATACTGCCTGTCTTGCACAGTTTCCAATAACAGTCACCAGCAGAACGGGTACTGGCAAGCAAAACATGAGGTCATGTGACACAATGCTTGACATCTTCTTCTGTGATGCACGCAGGCAAGGCACACCTTATAATGCACCACTTCAATATCTCTGCAGTGACTGGGACCTGCCTCTAGGCTCTGCAGAGCACAACTGCAATGACAGACCGTACCTTTCAGGCATGTACCTGGGCCGGCACACCCATGGCTGAGGTGTTCCCATATTCCACTATGTTGTACACACATCCTGGCTAGTTACTTAGCACAATGCATCAGAGGTGCTTCACGTGCAACTAACTGTGTCCAGAATCACTATACACATTGTAACAAGCTACGGATTCAACAACATACCCCACGGTTACCAGACCCCATTTGTTGGTGTACTGGACAGTA
This sequence comes from Protopterus annectens, assembly GCF_019279795.1. Classification (NCBI taxonomy): domain Eukaryota; kingdom Metazoa; phylum Chordata; order Ceratodontiformes; family Protopteridae; genus Protopterus; species Protopterus annectens. Next base: position 587,197,034 of record NC_056746.1, read on the forward strand.
GGGCTCAGACAGCTACTACTGATGTGAGACCGACACTACCCTACACTTAACTGGGATAGCCACTCATGTACCAACACATTAGGCCACCACTGTCCATGAGTCATAACCTCCACTCGGCTGGATCAACCCATACACACCACCTCCAAGACCAACATTATCCTTGACATGAACACTACCAACATGTGACTGGTGTTCCACACCTGGGGTTATCCCCTCATTGGTGGATTCTGAACATATGCTAATCACCCTTGTTAGCCACATCCTGGCACCACACCCTTCACGGCATACACAGTACATGAGTACTACAACACCTACTACAGACGTTTTATGACAGTGGTAGTTAACATCATGACACCCGTGCAGATGGACAATGCACATACAAACGCTGAAACATACCCCAGTGCACTTCATTAGCATGTACGCGACTGCATGGATCATGCTATTCCACATATAGCCATGATGGTACCCACCAGATAACAGACGCCACTCTGGGGGGTCAAGTTCCATGGACATAATTTACAACAACAGGTGGAGGCTGTTGCACAGTGGTGTACAATCCAATGGGTGGGGTAGCTCACTGATCAGCCTCGGTAGGGCCACGGGATCCCTCATCACATACTCCAAAACTAGCTACGTAAACATTACTGCGACACATTCCAGGGTGTACCACAAGACATTATGGTGGTATGTCAGTAGTCAATGGCAATACATACAACAGTCACTCAGGAACATTACAGAACCAGTTGATGTTGGCAACATGCTGACGGATGGATTCAATGCTAACATTACACCCTCTCACTCACTACAGGGCCACAATCCATGCAGGAACATTACGGTGTCCCTGAGGTCACACCTACACAGTACTAACCTGCACAACCTGCACTCTATATGTCCTGGGACACTGGCCCCATGTCACCTTCCAAACTCCCAGGCTGTGATGCCCACAAACCTCTGAACGACATGTCTCCCCACTAGGCCACCATATTCAGTAATAACCTTGTATCAGACATTGTGGCCCCTGAATGGCACACAGCAACAGTTATCACACTCCACACAGGTGGTGCCACAATGCACGAGTGGGACTATTGTCCTACACACCTGACTGGACTGTTCTGCACGGCTATGGGCACATCATCATGGACGTCATTCACAGAGACATTGTTGGGCTCCGGTCCTTTGATGCCACCTGGGTTGGACTTGTTAGGGCCAGAGCATGGCTCCTACACCTGGTGGACTCCTTTCATACAGTTACCAGGGTAGTTGATGATGTTACGGGGGTCCACACAGCCTACATTGTCCTCTCATTGCCTTTCAGCATCGTTCTCCATTCTAGTATTGACAACATACACATCCACCTGCACATCGTACCCTATGTGTCAGGATGTTATGCAACGTGGCTCATGGACAGGACACACACCATGAGTGCAGCATACCATAGTGCCTACTGCATTTCAGTTACACTTGGCATACCACAGTCCTCAGTCATAGGGCCCCTCATGTTCGATATATGCTTCCCTGAGGTACAGGCTAGCACAGAGGGACTTTCCCTGCCTAGCTTTACAACCCCCTGCATACAAAGCGCCATGATTGATCCACCAGCTGATACTGACTCCATCCATACGGGTGTCACTGTGACGGATACCTGATATGAATATCATGACCTCAAGCTGCATGACACAAGGTGCATGAACATCACCTTTGCATTACACCATTCACCCATTGGCTATCACATAGGTGGTAGTCCCCTACATACATCACATTGTACGTGTTCATAGTACACACGTATGTCGCACCCACTCCTGTGATTACCATATTGCCACTGTGGCGTGGATATCCTTCTACGTGGCCACATCTATACTGGGTGTGTAGCTGGTACATAGGCACCCATTGTACCTCTGAACTCCAGACTTCTACACACATTCAAGGGTACAACACCCCATTTAGGGTGTACCTTACACAACAGCTACAGCTTTACATACCACAACATTAACATGCCATGACGTTTATTGAGCTCCGACAGTTAAAGTATGCGGCTGAACTATGGACACCACGTCTGTACACATTTTCATACTACATACTCAGGGGTGACTCACTCAAGGGTGATATACTCCTTGAAGGCTTACAGCCGAGACGTCAGAGAAAGAGAAGCTGTTCTTTTTTAATAAATTCATCAAGTGGATTCTGTGGTGTTGTTTTTCCATACTCAGGGGTGACCTCTGCTGAACAGACAGGGCCCATGTCCACAACAATATTAATGGATATACTCCACATACGCGACATAAGCAAAAGCCACTGTGAGCAACATGCTCATGGATATGTGCACACATGCAACGATGAGTGGGATGTGCTTGAGGGTTACATTCCCAAACCGGACACTCACCATGCTTTGGAACATGATTCCTATGTACATCACGCAGGGATACTCAGTAGCACTGTTCATGTGATACCTCACATGGTGGACGGGAGACACATGTACACCAGGGATCACTGCAGTGGCTGTACTGTGCAGAGGTGCAGGTAACACATGGCTCTGCTGTTCACAGGACACTACCCTAGAGAGGTGGCACTGGTGTGAACACTGTAGTTGTGCTTACACATAGACTTGCCGAACTGCATAGTACCCCACTATGAACCTGTGAACCTATTACATGTCTTTTGTGCATGGTTACTTGGTAGCCCTTCCATTTAGATTAGCTATCATGCCATTACAATGTCCCATGACTACAAGCCATATGTATCCTGTTATTGTACATGCCAATAGACGATACCTTTGGTATGCATGATATGCCTGTTATGCTGTGTAGCATATCTGACATATCTACCTACAATACTATACATTACACATATTTTACATAGTATCCCATAATGCAAAGCATACTTGCACAGCAGGACCACCTTAGACATGTCATTGTTGTTATATGCCCATACACATGCCTACTGTGACAGTATATCAACATATACTATCCCCTGCTATGGCACGTACTTGTTAGACATACCCTACCACTGACGGCGGGTTGTATGGAATTGTTCTGTTTAAAGCCCTCATGTAGCATCCCTTGTGGTGTCTGTGATGTCTTCCTTGTGGCCCACTGTTGGACGCACAATTTCTGCAAGTGTTAGTATGCTCAGCAAGACATCACTACATAAATACCTTTTCCCACTTTATGCATTGCGGACACTTTTAATTAATGCAAACCACGCTATACATACACTAAATAATTAATACAAAACATGCTATACATACACTTACATACTGAGTGTTCTACATACCTTGTTACCGTTCTGGACTTTTGTCTCTACCTCTCTTACACTGTTTAAGCAGTTATATGGTATGAGCATATGGTTTGAATGTCTGGCAAGTCATCCTTATATACGTCGAGACCTGTAACATGTGGTTTCCTGCTGCCAATTGGTGTTCCTGAGTGACTAATTACTTGCACATCAGCTGTGCAGCTACTCCATTCGCCAATTACGTGGCAACAGTGGGGTATAATTGAATTCTCCACTTGGGCATTGCCCATTTGCCCTACCTTTGGGGAGATGGCCTGTACTGTGTTTTGTTGTGTGTAATTGAAACTGCTATGGGTAGAGACAAGTATACTTTGGATTCATGTCCCCCATGGATTGTGTGTGATGGCTAGAGTATGTGGTTCAACATGTGGGTGTACCTGTCATCCCAACCATCTGATAACGGACTAGTGCAAACAAAACCTGTAACATCGCCGTTTGTTCCATTATAAAACGGCTACAATTTTGCATGGCACCTTTAATTGTGTCTCTCACAAGGTATGTTAACGGTTCTGCAAATGTAATTGACTGACTGGATGTTTGTGCTGTAATTACAATGTGTATTGCTATAGTTTCTAGTGTGGGGGATGTCGGTGGGTGTACGTAGCATATACAGGTTTGTGGGGCTTGCATTTCTACATATTCCATATATATGTGTGTGGGCTCCTTCCCTAATTAAAGAGCTATCAGTTAGTAGACTTATGTTACGGGATTTTACATTGGGCCATTGTTAATTGGTTTCTATATAGTATGCAGGTGAGGTTGATACTTCCATACCTCCGGAACTACAGCGATATGTAAAGGGATATTTCTAAATGACAGCTATCCCATGTATTTCTGTCCCAGATATTTGCAGTCATTGCAGTTGTGTTGGTGACAGAACCTCTTTGCCATGGGTTGCCACCTTTTCATATGGCCATTGTTGGACACTTGCGGGACACACAGCGGTGGTTACAGGCTGACACATAGCCATGGTCAGTACACAGGATAGCACATACTTTTATCCTCAATACATACCTATTGTTGTGGGACTTTGGCTACTTATCATATTGCATGTAACATTTACGTTTCTTACATACAGGCATAACTATTTCGTGCAACTATTACATAATATATGGGACATAATAATGTCCTACAATCTCGGATAGTTGCCCTTTGTAATGTTTTATGTCAGGACACACCTGCCCAGGGAGGGGCTGTCCCTCCTAATGTGGGACAGGTGGTAACCATATGCCTACGGCTAGCTATACCCACACCTACCGTAATGATCTACCTCCAAGTTGGCACTAACAGACATACGATGCGGACACACACACACACACATTACAGTCACACGGAAATGCATACAGCACCCTCAACACACACATACACAGACTACGGCACTCACAAACACAGTTGAACACAGTACCTACGTGGACCGCAACACTGGCAGCGGTAACTAAATGTCCCTTCATATCATCATACTATTACTCGCGGTTCTATTCTTCTGGTACTGTGTTCTTTTGGTCTTTCAGCCTCGTGGTTACGCGTGTCAGTATGTTACACATTCCATAGTTGGCGGTATCCTATTTATTTGTACCTCCAAGGTGTTATGAATGTCGTTGACCTATCTATATATTTGCAGATATCGGTGAATCCATATATATCAACATATATATCACTCTGTTGCCCTTTCTATCTGTATTATATATATGTATATATGTATATATATATATATATATATATATATATATATATATATATATATATATATATATATATATATATATATATATATCTGACAGGGAAAGTGACAGGCAAGCTACACCTTTCATTGTGTACTTGTCGGTGTATACTGTTTCCTGGACTTCGCACGTTTGTGTCTGTACCTGTCACATTACACACCTACCATAGGTTAGGGTTACCAGCTGTCCCACTTTGCAAGGGACAGTCCCTCTTTGGGCAGTTGTGTCCTGCAAAATATTTGTAAACATGGCAAATGTCCTGAGATTTTAGGACAAACTTATTTCCTATAGTTTATGTAATAGTTGCATAAAACAGTTATTCTGTATCTGAACCACTTATATGTTATAAGAAACAGAATAAGTAACTAAAACATTACAAGAATAAGCTTTTATCTAATCAAAACAGTGAAGTTCTGATTTTCGTACTGGCTGGGTGTATGTGGCGGCCTGCAGACATCTGACGTATGCCCACATTGGTCATTTGAAGAGGTGGCAAGCCTACCGTAGGTGCATCTTGGCTAGCAATAGTGTTAGGTGATTGTATACATGATTGCATGTTCTACTCCTGGCAGTGGTTGTTTTACCCTTCAGAGCAGGCGCTATTAGTACAGGGGTGAATAATGCTGGTTTCACCTGTTCTGGACATCATTGACCATGATCTGCGCGATATTCGTAGAAGCTTAGCCCTGTTTCGCGCATATCCGTATAGTCATATTTAAACGTCGCTTACCAGCAGTGGGCAATGCATATTCCTGCTAACATGTGCTAAACATGATCTGATGACCTGCATCCGACATGCATTACTCGTGCCTTCGGGATTACGTTACATCCCTTGCAGGACGTGGGACCAGGAGCATGCACGACGGTCACTGCATTTAACACTTGGGCATCTGGGATTTGTACATGTGTTATGCCATTTTGTATGTGGAGTATACTATGGCTGTTACACCATACTGCACTCACATGGGTAACTCAGTTAGTTTACATATTGATGAGTCCAGTTAATGGTATGTCCATGTGATGTTTACTGGATGTGCTCCGGCATTGGGTATGTATATCACAGTGAGCCACACACGATACTGTGCTACACCTTCAAACAACCATAGGTGGAGCATGCTGGGGTGACGAATACCTGTCATGGGTACACCCCATGCCTTGACACAACATCCATGATTAAATTATGTGGAGCCCCTCATTAACGCAGCAGGGAATCTGTGCTGTGTGCAGAACAGTGCTTACACACATGTGCTCCTGCAATTGCCTCTGCTCCACTAAGCGACAGTTGGTTACTCGATGTTGTGGCGACAGCAGACACTGTTTGCTCCGTTTGGTGTATGGCCTCTGACAATCGGGCATGTACCTACCAATGTACCTGGGAACTTATACACACAGCACCAACATATGCTGATAGGCACATGTACTGTTCAGGTGTTGACATTCCGTGTTCCAATAGCTGTTGTGTGTGCAATGTTTGAGGGCTGCCTATGTAGGTTTCACACAGTGGGCCACCTATACATTACAATTTACAGGTGGTTGTGTTTGTGTGCCATCCATTTTACTGTGTGTGCAGGTGGAGAGGTGTGTCAGTCCATAGGGGCCTACAATGTCAGAGTATGTGCTATACGTTCCCTCTTTGCCAAGGCATAGACATATTGGGCACACCTCCGTCTGCCTACTGGGTGTTCGCGGTCTGACTCCCTCTGTGCCTGTGATGGCCTTGGCAATTGCGGTGGGCTATGGGGGCCTTCACCATTTTGTCCCTGCTACAGCTGTTTCTGCAGGATCATATTATGTAGCATGGCACATACTATGAAGATGTGGGCACACATGCCTGGAGAGTACTGCAAGGCTCCACCAGATGTGTCCAAGCACCAGAACTGTGATTTCAGCATCCCAAACACACGCTCTATGATGATTCTGGTTTGTGCGTGTGGCTCATTATGGCATTCTTGCATGGGTGTGTGTGCATTTCTGATGGGAGTCATCATCCACGGCTCCAGTGCATAGCCAGCATCCCCCACAAGGTGGCCATGTGGGATGTCCCCCCTGACAAATACCTGATACAGCTGTGAGGCATGCCAGATATGGGAGTCATGGTAGCTTCCAGGGCTGCCAGCACACACATCCATGATAATGCCCTGGGCATTGCACATGACCTGGCAGTTGATGGAGTGGAATCCCTTGCGGTTTATGTAGCGCCTACCATGCTCACCAGGTGGTGACTTGATATGTATGTGCATGCAGTCTATTGCACCCAGTACCTCTGGGTAGTGTGCCACATGGTGGAAGTGACGCATATTGCTGGCCAACTCCTCCTGAGTTCGGGGGAAGTATATATGCTCATTGGCATGTGGTAACATGGCATCCAGGAACTGGTGTAGTACCCTGGATGCTGATGCCTGTTAGATCCCCATTATATCTCCAGTTGGCCTTTGAAAGGTACCTGTGGTTAGTATTCGCAAGCTTACACATACCTTCATGTACACTGGGATGGGTTCTCCTCTGTTGTTTCTGGTTCTCAGGCATGGCCGGCACAGCTCTACTATTTGCTGTAAGATGTCCCTGTCCACCCTGTAACGCTCTACTATCTCCAGATCATGTAGTCCCTGGTAGGTTACCCTTGGTCTGAACACTCTTCTCCTCCTCCGGGGCCTGCGGTGGTTGTCAGCATCATCCTCCACAACACCGTCAGTCTCTAACACATGCTGATGAATCACAGCTATGGCAGCTCCCAATATGTACATTTTGAAAGTTCCCCGTATGTTTACACCTATGGTGCAGTGTTTGGGAATACACAGGTGTGTGTAGGGTGCTTTCACACTTTATACTATTGTGCTGTGAACACCGATGATGCCATAGGGTGTGTATGTACGATCATAGCTACAGGGTATCTTATGTGTTTTACTACCGGAACTACTATTGTGGTGCCTTTGATGTTGAATTACATTTGGCTGCCGTGGATTACCTCTTGACCTTCCCTTTGCATTTCTGCACATTCCACCTACCATTTTCCGGTATGCATCCAGCAGCCTGCTTTCATTTGTACTTTCCTAGACCTGGCTTATCTTGCATAATGTGTTCTATTGCCAGTCTACTGTTGGTTTGCTTTGCTCTGCTATGACAGATCTCCTATCTTTGCAATCCAATGCCTCCCCTCCTTTCTCTGCAATCCAATGCCTCCCCTATCCTGCTTTGCAGGTTTCTGCAAGCAGACTTGTCAGCTGCTGTTGATTGGCCGCCATGAGTTGATTGGTGTTAATTGCTCAGTAGTACTCCAATTACCCTACTTCAGCATTTCCTTCTTTTTTTCCCCTGACCTTCCTGTTTGTGCTATTGTTCGCGGCACGTGCATCCGCTTACCGGGTTTCATCCCCGTATACATGCGCTTTCGGGCACCATATGTGCTCTCAGCTAAACGATTCTATACCTTCCTCCCCACCCCTGTCCTGCAGCTTTGCTTAGCAATCGCCAGGCCAGATTTGCATTGCTCCAATGTGCTTATTGCTATGGTGGCACAACCCTCTGCTGATGTCATGTATCTCCTCTGAGCCACTCCTCGGTGTTATAGCGCTGCGCCGTATGGTACATCCTTCATCCGGTGGGACGTTTGCGATTCAGTATTACCTGCCTCATTTGCATGGCATTGACTACTAATTCATAGTTACCGCGTTGAACACTGTCGCAGGCCCTTAGCAACCCTTGAACCTTGGTTGTGGTGCTCCATGCCTACCATTGCGTATTATGGTGAAATCCTGATTTGTATTACATTGTGATTTTATGACATTTGTATATATTTTCTTTGTGTTCCTGTTTGCGCACACATGCCCTGCGGTTGTACTGTGTGTTACTGTGGACATGACATTAAATGTTGTTTTTTAGGTGTTGTGCATCTTTTCTTATGCCATTGGTTGTGTATTTAGCCATTGGCATATGTTAACTTTGTAATACATGAGTCTGGTCCACTTCCATAGCTCCGATGTTCTGTTTGGGAAAATGTAAACCGTGTTTTTTGGTTTACATTTCCTTGGGCTTACGCTACGTCTGCACCACTTCATGAATCGCTATATGCCTTCATTTGCATGGTGCAACACTGTGCATGGGGTGATTAGCATACCTATGCCGAGGGCTGCGCAGTTCTGGCATATGCCGGTAGTGCACGTGGAATTGGATCGTACCTGAATTGCTCGACGGCCATATTTGGCATTATTCCGCCTACGCTACGCCTGCGCCTGGCGCAAGCTTCATGAATCCCGGGGTCTGAGTTTAGTAAAATTACTTTTTCAGATTGTTGGAGATGTAGTAAAAATATAAAAGATGACTGGAAACACATGTTTATGGACAGTAAAAAATTAAATATACATTGGGAAGAGATAGGTATGCTTTTTAAGGGGTTATGGTCTGATAATTGCTCATTAACTAGATGAATAATACTAATGAATGTTTCATTCCTTCATCTGTAAAAGCCAAACAACAAAAACTGTTCTAGAGTCTCCTGGCAGCAGCTAAAAGAGCAAAAAAAAAAGGAAATCGAATTCAGTTCCTACATTCAAAGATTTTTTTAAGTTCAACAGCAAAACTATGTAAAACCGAAAAATAAGTGATTAAAATAACATCTGCTAAGATTTAGCCATTTGGGTCAGCTTGAAATGTTACTATTGAAATATCAAGACTCTTAATGTGTTAATTTTGTAAGATTACCTTGATGATTCAATGCATTACTAAAACTGCATAACAGTATGTGATGTTGAATTTCTTCCTTTCTGTGTATATATTTTGAATACATTAAATTAATAAAAAATTTCTTTAAAAAATGTATGACAGGCATAATAGAATTCTAGTAATAAGAAATGGAGATACCACAGAATATTCTACAACAGCAGGGAAGGTGTATTCAGTTGCTTTATCTCCTGCCCCTATCTATGCCATCCATGGGGCTAAGGATCACTTGTCTACAAAGACTGAATTAAGAATCCATATGTTTGGGGAACTATAGGTCAGATAGAGCTCTCTCAGTGTGAAAATAGAAATTTTGAAAAGCAGCCATCAAAACTCATTTCTCTAGGTAAACTTTGGTTACTTGTTAGTTACTACACTGTCTGGATATCAGCAATGAAGATGTTTGGAGTAAGCAACAGAAAATCATCTGGAAAAGGAAAAGAAAACTCTCTGGTTGGGAAGAGCCTTGGAGCTGTTCTGCAAAAAGCAGATCAGTTTTCAGCCTCAGTGCAGGAGATGGCTTCCAGTAGCTTGGAGGAAAAAGTAAATCAAATGCTTTCAGATGTGTTTAAAATAGATGGCACACTGGAAAAATATACAAAGCCAAAGGAAAATGTTTGGAAAGAACAGAAAAAGCTTTTTTTTTAAGTAGCAATTCATGTGATCTAATAAAAACTGTATAAATCAGAAGATAAAACAAGGGAAAACTAGCTGAATATGAGGATTCTCAATAAGAACTGTTTCAAAAAATAGTAGAGCTAGAAGACAGCAAATAGAGAAATATTTTTCTCTGTACCAGAAAAACTGAAAGGAACAGATTGCATTAATTTTATGAAGTGCAAATAAGAAACTAGACTGGAATTCCACAGTAGAATTTGTTAATAGAAAAGGCACTTCAAGTCTATGCATTGAGTCTATGCTGGTGAGAGAAGGACTATAGGGACATTATTTCCTGGAGACTGCTAATCACCAGAAAGCCTAACTGCTTCATAGGTGCCAACTTGGTATTTGTACCTCTGCTTTGCTCCTGGTGAGAGAAGAAGCAGAGGGCATTGATTCCTGCCTATGATCAGTCAGTGAGTATCTTTGAGGACTCTTTCTGATCAGTCTGGTTGCTATTCAAGGCATCTACCAGGAAAAGACTACAACAAGCCTACAGACCCCTGCATCATCTGGGACAAGAGTGTTGATCACCAAAGAGCCTATGGCCTACTTCTCATCTTGGGATTAGTGTTACCGTTTTGCTTCTGGTAAGAGAAGAAGAAAAGAGGCATTGTATTCCAGCAGCATGAAGCTGTAGTGAAACCAGCACAAGTAGGTAGTCAGGTAGTAGCCAAATAGGTGAATCCCCACTATTTACTATTGTTGGCAAAGCTAATTCTTTCTTTTCAGTAAGTACTGCTTGCATAGCTACTGTCTAACCTAACTTTGGACTATCTCCCTAAATGCTTCATCCATAAATCATTAAGTCCTACTTTAGTAGTTTCCCCTCAAGTGTTCGCAGTGCCATATATAGATGCAGGCACCTTGAGTTGACATTCTTTCTGTAATAGCACAACTGAAATTTCACCAATACCTAGTTCCCCACAGGGCAACTAATTTGCAGTGACAAGCACTGTCCCCAGAGTTGCAAACCAAATACTCCTCACTTTATATTCTCACTGTAACCATATAATCATAAAAGGGCCTGTTGCCATGGATATGAACTTTCCCACTATCTCTGTTACCAGCTTGGTGGATATGGGCATACTGAGGCAATGTAGAAATTGCCTCATGTTTACTGACAAATAGTTAAGTCTAAAACAAACTGACAAGGTATGTAAGAGAGGTATTTACACAATGTTACTGGAGCCATACCTCTCACATAAAAGCACTCTTTATGTCAATCAGGTTGTCAGTAATATACATGCTGCACCCATCACACACAGTTCAAAGCAGACACACAGACCCACATATGCTGAAGCACTTAAATGTAACCTTCTTAAACCCCAAAGGCCTCAAAGATGAAGTACACATAACAAATGCCCTCAGCAGCTATGAGTGCACTCTTTTAAAACAACACCCAAATCAACACGTACAGCCACATCTCATGGAGCATCTACTTCTAAGCCCAAAAGGCAAGCCACCAAACAATCCAGCCTTCTTATCAATGGAGTTTCCATTGTGAGACACACTGATGTCCCTTTCACCATGCTGACTAAGGAGAAAGTCACAGTCAGTTGCTTATCAGTGGTCAAGATCTGCCATATTACATAACCACTCAGGTCATTGGACTACAAGTACCAGTATGACTCAATCATAGTTCATGTGGTTATAAATGACCTGAAATATATGTCCCTAGAATATATGAAGAGAGACATCATGGAGCTCTCGGAGTATGTGTCCCAGGATGGTGTGAGCCTAGTACTGAGCAGCATTCTATGTTCCCAAGAATGATGCCATAATACCAACAGAAGATGTCAAAGTCAAAGTAAACTTTATTGTCAGTCAGATATGCACAGCAGTGCAAGGTGGACAAAATTATGTTGCTTTGGTCTCTGTGCAAGACATAACAATGCACACATAATTTGAATGACAGTAAGACTAATGCACATAATGGTAATAATTAAAATATTAAGAATACAATAGATTACCATAATTGGACAGGAAGACATTAGACAATACTATATTGGCAGGTATTGCAAGACTATGACTTCACATTGTGATTGCTTAGAATATTGCACTTCAGTTGTAGTATGATGTAGTCTGATGTTCATATGTCGGTTTACTATCAAAATGTTAACATTCAAAACAAAGTCCGTTTTGAACATCAAACCATAATGCCATATTCCTGTATACTAATTAGGTCTAAATGTTGAATCTGATGAACAAATTCAGCAGATTCGACATTTAGATCAAATAGCAAATGTGATGTCTGCATAGGAGCTAAGGTAAGTCTAGCCCCTACCCTGCAAAGTCACTGTTTTTCAGGGGGGGCAAGCCCCCCTGTGCCCCTCCACACCCCCTGCTAACTAAATATTACAGCTCCAAGATTGCACTACAGTGAGAAAGGGGATGGATTTCCCAGTCCACACTGTACCGCAATTCATACTCCTAACATCGAGATTTGTATCAGAGAATGCACAGTGGAATTCGCTGATACAACTGTCTTGTTCAAGTAACATTTGGCAACATGGAAATCATCCAACTGTATTATGACATTTCTGTGTTCGCCGAACGTTACTTCAACATTTTGAAAGTAAACCTCATATTTCACATGTGTGGAGTGGTGATTCTCTCCTGACTATTGCACATTCAGGAAGTAATAGCATGATGATGCCTGGGATGACATGTTGGAGCCTGGGATGACATGTTGGACAAGCCACACTGCTTCGCAAGGGATGGCTTACACCTGTCATCACTGAGCTTCCGGATATTGGTTAAGGCTCTTGCCACCCCCATAGTGCCTTTTTTAGGCAAGGCTCAAAAGACAAACCCACCTCCTTAGAAAACAAAAATGGAAAAAAACTAAGGGTAATGCAGCTCAACGCCAGAAGTCTAAATCTCAAGATGCAGGCACTTGATGCACTCCTCAGCATGGAGAACATCGACGTCTGTGCAGTAACTGAAACCTGGTTCAAGGCTCCTGAGAGCACCCCAGCACTACCAGGCTATACCTCGTATCATGCTTTTCGGCCCCAAAACCCGGGCCGAACCACAAGGGAGGGGGAGTGTCCATATTCATCAAGGACACCCACATCTCCAGGTTAGTAGCAACACATGAAGCATCAGAGACCATACAGGTGCAACTAACCATAGGCAAAACTGCTATACAACTGGTAGCATGTTACAGACCACCCTCCCAATCTCAAGAACCCCACTCAGCCTTCCTGAAGACATTGGAGGATATGAATGTATCACAAAATACCATCATACTGGGAGACTTCAGCTACCCAAACATAGATTGGGTACATTATTCTAGCCCTAATACCCTAGCCCAAAGGTTCCTGGAATTCATAAATTCAAATGCACTGGAACAACTAGTCACCTCTCCCACTAGGGGAGATAATATACTAGACCTGATCATCACAAACATGGGGACAAAATGCTCCACACCGAAAGTATACTCCTCACTAGTGAGATCTGACCACAAACTAATCACCCTGGATATACATATCCCACCTCCACCCCCAGCACAAAAGACCACAGTGAAAAACTTCTCAAAAGCAGACTTCACTCTTCTTAAGACTGAGATGGTATCCTTTAAGCCCATTGTGCCAGTGGATACCACATCCCACAATGCCGAATCCTTCACAAATGCTTTCTATGGACATCTCCAAGAATGCATGGATCATGCTATCCCAAACAAATCCAAGTCCCTCTCCACCAAAGGTAAGCATCCTGTCTGGTGGACCTCAGCCATAAACAAACTGTATAACAAAAGAAGGAAGCTACTGCACGTCAGAGCAAAATCCCATGAAGGAAAGACATCTTTGATCAACATTAGCAGAAAACTACGTTCTCTCATAAAAACATCCAAGGCCAACTTTGAGAGAAAAATCGCTAAGGACACTAAAGATAACCACAAAGCCTTCTTCAGCTATGTTAGAAACCTGGGCGGAAACCCTCAGATATGCTCAGAGTTGGCTCAAAACAACAAAAAATTCACTGAACCCACAGATATTGCCAACATTCTGGCTGACAGGTTCAGTGCAAATTTCTCCCCTCCTTCACCCCCAAAAGAAGAAATACTTATCCCAGCTGAATGTAATCTCCCTGTCATCTCAGATGTCCAAGTGAGAACCGCCCTAAACAAAGCAAAAAACACAGCATCAATGGGACCTGATGGTATCCCGGGTTGCGTGTTACGTGAACTCCAAGAGGAGCTAAACCCACACATAAAAATGCTATTTAACCTTAGCCTTACTTTGGGATATGTACCTGAACACTGGCGTACAGCAACAGTGGTCCCACTCCACAAGGGGGGGTGCCTCTACAGACCCTGGAAACTACCGCCCCATAAGCTTAACCAGCCTGGTCTGCATAACTATGGAAAGAATCATTATGGAACTCATAAACAGAGACATAGGGGACCTACAGACACTTGACCCCACCCAGTTCGGCTTTGTAAAGGGCAGATCCTGCCTTTTAAACCTGGTTGACTTTTTCAAAACAGTCACTAGAGCCATTGATGAGGGCAAAGCAGTCCATACAGCATACCTGGACTTGGCTAAGGCCTTCGACACAATACCCCACTCAGGCATCATAGATAAGCTCAGCAGCTTAAAAGTAAACCCTTATGTCACTAGATGGGTTGCAAACTGGCTAAAGGACAGAACCCATAAAGTTAAAATCGCTGGAGCAATGTCAGACTCAAAGCCAGTCACAAGTGGTGTCCCACAGGGATCTGTCCTGGGACCCCTCTTGTTCAGCATTTATTTCTCAGATGTTAAAGCAAACATGGGAGGGCTGTGGCTGACAAAGTTCGCAGATGACTGCAAACTAAGCTCCATAGTCGATACACCAGCAGACACACACATCCTACAAAAAGGCCTCACAGAAACGGACAACTGGTGCCGGAGTCACGGCCTTAAACTAAATGCCAAAAAATGTATAGTCATCCCCTTTGGGAAAAACAAAGTACCCACAAATTATCACATAGACAGCAACCCACTGAGTACAGAAAAAGTAATCAGAGACCTAGGGACCCAAGTCGACAATGACCTCTCATTTGACACCTACATTGCCAAAGTGGTTAGAAAAACATTCTACCTTGCACACCTCATCATGAAGGGATTCACATCCAGATCCAAGGATGTTATTGTACCCCTATATTCTTCCCTCATCAGACCCATGATTGAGTACAATGCCCCATTTGGTATGTACCTCACTCGGCATTTGCAACAGCTGGAGAGACCACAAAAGTACCTCACCAAGAGGATCAAGGGTCTCCAACATATGTCTTATTCTGCCAGACTAAAGAAACTTCAGCTCTATTCAGTAGTATACCACCTGCTCAGAAGTGATCTCTGCCTGACGTACAAGGCCATGTCCAATCAGGATCTGATGGACATGCTCCACCTCAAAAAATCCAAATCCATCAGGACCACGAGAGCTAAAGACTTAAACCTCGGCACAAGTATGAATAGGACATGCTGGAGGGATAGATTCATAACCCAGAGGCTTCCCATGCTTTGGAACAAGATCTCAGTTCATATTAGGCAGAGCCCCTCACTGACTCTCTTCAAGAGAAATCTTGATGAGTGGATGGGAGATCATAAGTTTACCCCAGGGGTCACATCTGTGTCACTGCTAGACAGGGGCACAGTAAACTAATTCTATTATATAAGGGAACCTTCATTGTGTCACTACTAGACAGAGGCACAGTATACTAAATTTATTCTGTACATTTTTTGTACCATTTCATGGGGTGGCAAAAGCCACATCACTATGGCTAGGCTTACAAATGCCCCAGGGCAGATAGCCTAGTACTATACTATGAAACTATGAAACTAAGAAATCAGGCAAACTGTACCGGTTATTGAAGCAATTTGCCAGAGTAATTACTATAGCTGCCATAGCAAGTGACATATTTTTATTTTTTTATTTATTTTACATTTGTTGACTGGGATAGTCCGACTGGATGCATGTCCATTTTCAGCGGAGGCCCGGGGAGAAAATCTCCAAGGGTAAGCAGATACAGCATTACATAATACCAGCATTACATATTACAAACAGACTATTTACAGATTTTACATAAGTAAGCAAGTTAAACAAGTTCCACAGGTTAGAGTTAATCCCGAGCGTAAGTCTGGATTTAATTAAATTACACAGTAAACTGGTTAACAGATTTTTACACATTCTAGAGAGAGTTAGCCAGCTTGATAGATTGACATAGCCAGTTAAGTGACAAATGTTGTTTGAGTCTAGTTTTAAATTGACCTAAGGTGGAAAGTAAGGTAATATCAGCTGGAAGAGAGTTCTAGGATCTACTTACAGAGTTTGCAAAGAGAGAGTCACCGGCTGTGTTATTAATTTTGCTAGTCTGAATTAGTAGTTTGTTAGAGGATCAAAGCGGCCTAGGATTGTTATAGGGGGTGATAATATTTTTAAGTGCAGGAGTATTGTCCGGATTACAGAGGATTTTATAGGCCATAATCAGTTGGTTATACTGGATTAGGCTGGATAGTTCAAGCCACCCAAGCTGATTTAGATTGATGCAATGATGTGTCCTAAAAGGCAGCCCAGTGGCAAACCTGGCAATGTGGTTGTAGCAAATTGAGAGTTTGTTAAGAATAGTCTTGTTTAAATTTGAGAGTAGAGGGGATGCATACAGAAGGGTTGAAAGAAGGTGAGAGCGACCTATGGCAATTTTAGCTGGAGGGGTTAGGAAGGATTTTATTCTGTAAAGTGACCCTAGTTTTTTTATTGATGGTTTTGATAGTTTGGTTAACATGTAGGTCGAATTTTAGATTATTATCTATGATGACACCTAATAGTTTTGTAGAGGGATCAGGGGAGATTATTGTGCCATTATTTAAATTTATGGTAAAGGTGGAAGTGGTAGACCTACATGTTGGTGAAAATAACAGCATTTTAGTTTTTTGGGATTTAGGATCAGATGACATTCAGAAAGCCAATTTTCTATTGTATTAAAGGTGGTCTGGGTAGCTGATCATAACTCTATTGGAGATGTGGCAGAGCAAATCAGAGTAGAGTCATCAGCATATTGGATACAGCTGACTTTTGGGATGACAGTATGTTATTGTTTGTCTTTTGGCTTTTCCTGGTAAGGGGTCACCACAGCAGAACTCCGTTCTGCTAATGACTGGCAGTAGATTTTTTACGAAATGCCGAGGTGCCAGCTCAATGCCCAACCTACAACGAAGGCACACCCATTTACGCATGCATGTCTTTCGAATGCTACCCAACCATGGGGAGGACATGCAGACTCCACACAGAAGGCAAACCCAAGCCAAGTCGAGAATCGAACAGGAGAACCTCTTGCTGTGAGGTAACAATGCTACCGCCATACCACCGCGGCATTATAAAGGTCGTTAATGAAGATGAAGAACAGCAAGGGCCCCAGTATAGAGCCTTTTGGTACTCCAAGGGTGTTAGGTAGAAGGTTAGAGAGTTTGTTCTGCCAGAGGACAGCCTGCTGTCGACCATTCAGGTATGATTGAAACCATTGAAGGGCTCTAGTATCTAGACAGAATGTTTGCAAGGTGTGGATTAAAAGTTGGTGATCAACCATATCAAATGCCTTGGAAAGATCCAAGAAGAGGGCTGAGGATATATAATTATTGTTGTGATTATGGTTTATGGTGTTGGTAAAGGCTAGGAGGGCTGAAGTAGTGCTGTGATGAGGACGGAAGCCATGCTGAGTGTCTGCCATAAGGTGATTCTGGATTAGATGGTGCATGAGTTGTCTATGAATACATTTTTCCATAATCTTTGCAAGTGGAGAGAGTATAGCTATTGGCCTATAATTGGAGAATTCAGTAGAGCTGCCTCCTTTGTGAAGTGGGATTACATAGGATATTTTCCAGATGGTGGGAATTTTAGCTTCTACTATGGTTCGATTAATTAGTATTGAGATGGGGTAAGCAATAGCATCAGCTGATTTTTGTAGGTACTCGGCAGGGAGTTGATCAGCAGAAAGTGTAGTGGGTTTTAATTTTTTGATCAAGGTATGGATAAGTGAAGTGGCGACTGGTTGGAAGCTGAATGCGAGTAGGTTTCTAGGGGTGCTACTTTCAGGACCAGGGGAGCTAGGATGTAGTTGGCTAGCTAGGGCTTGAATTGTCTCAGTAAAAAATTGGTTAAAACTGTCAGAAACATCTTCAGGGGTTTTATCAATAGCAGCAGCAGGGATTGGGATTGAAGTTTGTCCAGGATGTAGATTATTTAAACCTGCCCAAAACTTCTGAGGGTTCTTTTGATTTGCTGTCTGTAAATTACAGTAGTATTGTTTTTTGTCTTGTAAAATGGATTTTTTAGTTTTGTTCCTGGATTGCCTGTATTTAATGTGATCTCGGGGGTCTTTAGAAGAATGCCATAAAGCCCATGCTTTGTTTCTAAGGGTAATTTTGAGTTTAGACTCTTTAGAAAGCCATGGCGCAGTTTTTGCCTTTGTTCTCTTTGAATGAACAGGTGCATGCAAATCAAGGATCTCAAGGAATTTGTTGTTAAAGTATGCTACTGCTTCCTCTAAGGGGAGGTGTTTTAGAATAGACCAATTACATGAGTTTAGTTCTTGTTGGAATTTGGCAGGGTCAAAGTTTATATTGTTTCTAACCTTTCTGAGTAAGGGTTGTTGGGAATTAATGGCTTTGTGCTTAATTACATATGTGAGAAGGTGATCGCTTAGGCCATCAGGGAGGGTACCAGAGGTGTACAGTTGGGGGTGGCTGTTTATGAGTACCTAGTCAAGTATGCTTTCTTTTTGGTTGGGTTTACTTATCCTGGTAGGGGTGGATATGATTTGTGTAAATGCATGCAGGTTAATATGGGTGGTTGGGGATTCTGAGGAACAGAATTTGGTATTGATCTAATCATTCACTGTCATGCCTGGCATTCAGGTTCAGCAGCCTTATGGATAGAGGAAAGAAACTCATGTTCAGTCTAGATGTTTTTTTTGCAGTGTAAGCTGTGATACCACCTGCCCAAGGAAAGGTGAAAGTGCTTGCCATGGGCTGGGTGAGTGCAACGTTGATTACCTTCCTAGCCTTACCCATACACCGAGTCTCATTTAGATCATCTATGGATGGGAGCAAGGAACCAATGACTTTTCCCTCTGTCCTCACTACCATCACGAGAGCCTTGCGGTCAGATGCTTTGCAGTTACCATACCAAAATATGATGTTATTTGAGAGGATGCCCTCGATGTTCCCCCTGTGGAAGACTTTGAGGATGGACTGAGACAGGTTTGCCTTCCTCAGTTTCCGTAGGAAGTGCAGATGCTGTTGTGCCTTCTTCACTGTGTGGCTAATATGAGTCAACCAGGATAGTCATCTGAGATGTGCAGCCCCAGGAACTTGGTATTTTTTACTCTTTTCACTGTCACTCCTTAGTTTCCAGAGGTTGATGTATCTCCTGAGTCATCATGGAGTCCACTGTTAATTCTGTGGTCTTGTTTACATTAAGGCCAGATTTCTGCTGTTGCACCAGCCTATCAGATGCTCCACTTCATCCCTGTAGGCTGTTTCCTCACCATTTCTGACAAGACCTATGACAGAGGTATCATCCATGAACTTGATGATGTTCTTGGAATCATGCTTGGCCATGTAGTCATGCGTCAACAAGGTGAACAGCAGAGGACTCAGGATACAGCCCTGAGGGACAACTGTGCTCAGTGTAATACTGATTGAACTATTTCCCACACATACTTTTTGGGGACTATTGATGAGAAAGTCCAGCATCCAGTTACATGGGGGTGTTGATGGCCAGCTGGATCAGCTTCAATATCAGATTCTGGGGGATGACAGTGTTAAAGATGGAACTAAAATCAATGATCAGCATTCTGACATAGCAATTTTTGTTCTCTAGATGTGCCAAGTATTCATGAAGTGCTATAGCTATTGAATCAGCCATGCAGCAGTTAGATCTATAAGCAAACTGCAGTGCATCCAGTGTTGCAGGTAGGCTTGAAGAGCTATGTTTCTTGATCAACAACTCAAAACACTTCATTACTGTTGATGTAAGAGCAACTAGCCAGTAATCATTTAGGCTTATCGGTTGTGATTTTTTGGGTAAGGGAATGATTGAAATATTTTTGAAGCAACTGGGTACAATGGCTAGTTGTAGGGATGTGTTAAATATATCAGTTAGTACAGTGGTCAGTTGGGTAGCACAGTCTCTTAGAACCCTTCCCATAATATTATCAGGACCAGCTGCTTTTCTTGGGTTTACTCACCTCAGGGTCTTCAAAACTTCAGTTGTTCTTAGACATAGCATGTCCTCACCCTGTTCGATGGGGAGCTTATTTGGCAAAGTGTTGTTGTCCATATCAAATCTGCCGAAGTAGGTGTTTAGTTTGTTCAGAAATTCTGTGTTGTCATCACATGGGGAGGATGCAGGCCTGAAGTCAGTTATGGCTTGAATGCCTTGCCAGAGATATCTGGAGTCCCTTTGGTCAGAGAAGTGTCCCTGAATTTTACATCCATAGGTCCTCTTAGCCTCCTTTATACCTCTACTTAGATTTGCTCTGGCTTCTCTTAAGGTATCCTTGTCTTTTGATTTAAATGCAGCATGTCATGCCTTTGGGAGCTTATATGCTTCACCAGATAGCCAGGGTTTCTGATTAGCATGCATGGTGATACATTTGATCACTGTAACATCATCAACACATTATGAAATATAGGCCATTACCGATTCTGTATTCCAGGTCAATATGGTGGTTCTTTACAGCTGCATCTCTAAACACTGACGAGTTTGTACATTTGAAGCAATCCTGTAGTGCCAAGACTGCTCCCTCAGGCCATATCCTTACTTGTTTGGTTGTAGGTTTGCCTCTTTTCAGCAGTGGTGTGTATGCAGGAAGCAGCATGATGGCCAAATGGTCTGATTTGCCCAGATGTGGCTAAGGTATTGCTTTGCAGGCCAGTTTTACATTTGTGTACACCTTGTCCAGAGTGTTCTCCCCTCTTGTTGCAAAGTTCACATGTTGATGATAATGAGGTAGAACAGATTACAAGTCAACTTGATTGAAATCACCTGCAATTATATGGGCAAACTCAGGGTTCTTATTCTGGAGGTCATTTATTGGCAGATACAGAATGTTCAATGCCACATTGGTATTAGCACTAGGGGGATGTAAACAGCTGTTATGCTCACTCCATTGAATTCCCCAGGCAAGTAGAAGGGTCTGAATGTTAGTGACATGAACTCAATGTTCTCTGAGCAGTGAGGGGCAATTATTTCACAGTTTGTACACCAGTTGTTGTTGATATACACACAAATGTCCCCTCAATGAGATTTGCCACAGAGAGACTGATTTCTGTCAGCATGAAATAATGACATCCATATATTGTACTATCATTTATATTGGGGTTCAGCCAGGTTTCAGTGAACACAAGAAAACACAAGTAAGCAACTATTTCTCACCTTAGATTGTGTGGAAAGATACATCCTTAAGTAGTCCATCTTGCTCTCCAGTGAGCATACATTTGCCAGCATCATGGAAGGAAGTGCAGGCCTAAGTGGATTTATTTTCAGTCTGGCCTTAATTCCTGCTCTAGAGCTTCTCTTTCTTGAGCTTTCACAGCTTTTCCTTTTAATATGCTTTCCATGTATGATTGTCAACTGGTTAGACAGGTTTGACAGGTTTCTGCATTTTTTACCCTGTTCCAGTAAGATTCCAAGCTGCAAGAGTTCCTGGAGTGTGTTTGAGTTTACAGGCCTGTCTGTTAGCAATTCATCAAGCATGCAGCACAGTGAGATGTATGAGATCAGATTTCCAGAAGATTCTCAGCATTGTAGTTAATCATATCTTCATTTCTTGCCCTTAATTCTGTGTTTTTTCCCTGTTGTTTCTGATGAAAAATAAGATAAATAGCGCACTTTTCTGTAGAGAGCCAAAGCAGCTGCTGCCTCATAGGGCACCATCATTTTTTTTTTTATTTAAATAATTTGTTTACCTTCTGGTGCCATTCTAAGAGGGTGCAATGTTTGTCAGCATGGAAGACATTGGTCAACAGACCACACTGCTCTCCCCTCTAAGCTTTCAAATACTAGCTAAAATATTGTTCTCCCCACAGTGCCATTTTTAGACAAAGCCAAACTGAAAATACTTCCAACATAATAAATGAAAAACAAGAAAATCTAAACAGAAAATTCAACTCCCTGTAAGTTCTCCTCATCCTAGAGAATGCTGACATCCATGCAGTCACTGAGACATGGCTTAAAGCTGCAGAGAGCACCCCGGTAGTGTAAGGCTATAATGCCTTCCACGCATTCAGACCAGCTACTACACAGGCAGGGACTAAAGATGGAGGTGTCTTGATTTACATCAAAAATTAATATTCCTTAAGGCTGGTCAAGCAGGATGAAGTGCTTGAACTTCTCCATGTTCAAATCACCATAGGCAAAATTCCATACCACTTCCTTACAAGCTATAGGACCCCCTCTATGACTGGGGAAACCCATAACATGTATTTAAGCTTATTGGAAACATTCACTATCCAACCCAATACCATAAACATGGCAGTCTTTAAATACCCCAGTATTAACTGGAAATCCTATACAACACCAAATGTGCAGGTACAGAAATTCCTGGATTTTTTAAACACAAACTTCCTGGACCAGATTGTCAATGCACTGACCAGGGACACAAACATACTGGATCTGATCCTCACTAATACAGGAAAGCACTGCATACCCTCTAGTGTAATGCTCTATCTGGCAAAGTCAGACCACAAAATAATCTCCTTTAAAGTAAAAATAAACCCTTTTACCTCAGCTAGCCATAGAATGCTCAGGAACTACTCTAAGGCTAACTTCCTACTATAAAGTAATAACCTGGCAACATTTCAAGCACTCCAAACCATGAGAACACTGGTGCCTTAGTGAAACTGTTCAAAGAAACCCCATACAAGCATGTTTATAGCTGCATAGAGACAGCTGTACCCAGCAGGAATAACTACAGAACCAACTCAGAAAACAAGCCACCATGGTGAACTCAGCATCAATAGGCTGTGTAACAGAAGGAAGAAGATTGTGGCAAAACTCTCATCAAACTAAATAAACAGCTCAGAGCAGAAGCTTAGCTAGCTGAACCAGCACCCTGTGCTGGTCTAACCAACTATCTCCCCACTCCCAAAGTTATTTAAGTGAAGAGCAAAAAAAAAAGGACTTCTGTAAAAATTGGAGGATACTTCCTGCACACAGTACCCATTCCTCAGCTTCTCCACCGCCCCCCAAAAGGAAAAAAAAGTAAATTCTTTCTACTGCCTCACCAACCAGGTGGCCAGATAAACAACAGCCCCCACCCCAAACATTCAGGTCCTGTTTCTGTGTCTGCTCCCGGCCCTCCTTCCTTACATTTTAGTATAATTCAAAAAAATAATATTTTCTTTAAACTGTAGCAAACTTGCAAACAGTTGCTACAGTTTATGTACAGCACAGAGCACTAAAGCACTCAGGTTTTAGTTTAAAAAAAGATTTTGTTTACATTTAAACTGTAGCAAACTAGCAAACAATTGCTAGAGCTTATACCTTGCACAGAACAATACTACTCTCAAGCTTTAGTTAAAAAAAAATAAACTACTAGCACTCAGGTTTTACTTTTATAAAAAAATCTTTAATTTGTTCGACTATGGTAGAATTACAACAGCGATAAGCTGTATAACAGAAGGAAGAAAATCATGGCAAAAAGTAGGAGGTGTAGCACCCAGCAGAATAAAAGTGCTCTTATCATACTAAACAAACAACTCATAGCAGTTGCTACAGTTCATACTCTGCACTGAGCACTACAGCACTCAGGTTTTAGTAAAAAAAATAAATACATTTTTTTTTTTTGTTTACATTTAAACAAACTGCTTGCTACAGTTTAGACCACATACAGAGAGCTACAGCACTCAGATTTGACCACAAAAAGACAGTATGCATTAAAGAGCAATCAGGATCAGCCAATCACTTTACACCCAGGGCAACTGCAACTTTCACATAGTGCTAACTACACTACTGACTCAGAGGACAAGTAAAGTCTACCAAAGTCAAAGTAAAATCTGAGGTAAATTTGGCCTCCTAGGCCAAGGACAATCATAACACATTCTTCAGCTATGTTCGCAACCTCAGAAACAATACAAAATTGTGTGCAGAGCTAATTGTTAATAAAGTATCGACACTAAGCCAGAAGATATAGCAAACAAATTCAGCTCGAATTTTACACCTCTCTGCCCCACCAGCATTCCTTCAGGAAATACTATCACATATAACTTCTTTGGCTATCACTAGGGAACAGGTCCTCAATGCTCTCTCTAAGGTCAAGGACACTGCATTGATGGGTCCTAACAATATCCCAAGATGCCTTCTAAATAGCATGAAATATGACTTATCAGACCTTTTTGAATAGCTATTTAACATTAGCCTCCAAAAAGCATTGGTGCCTCATGAATGGAGAAAGCAACCATTGCACAAATGCAGGCCATCTACAAACCTTGGAAACTACAGACCACTAACTCTCATCTGCAAAGTCATGGAAAGAATTATCATGGAAATGATCAATAATGACACAGGAAACCACCAAACACAGGACCCAGCCCAGTTTGGTTTTGTCAAGGGTAGGTCATGCCTAATAAACCTGGCTGACTTCTTTGAGAACGTCAACAAGGCAATGGACGAGGGCAAAATAGTTCATACTGCCGACCTTGACCTGGACAAGGCATTAGATACAATACCCAACTCAGGAATTGTTGTCAAACTTAAGAGGTTAAGTATAAACTCTTATGTCACCCAATGGATAGCAAACTGGCTCACAGACATGGCCCAGGAATTTAGAACTGGGGAGTCTACCTCTACAAAGAGGTCACTCACAAGAAAAATCCCTCAAGGATTAGTCCTGAAACTATTCATTTTTGGCATTTACTTCTATGAAGTCAAGGTCAACATTAAGGGCCTCTGGCTGACCAGGTTTGTAGATAATTGCAAATTAGGAACACTCATAGACTCCCCCACCAACACTAATGTTCTCCAGGAAAGGCTGACACAGACAAATAACTGGTGTCAGAGCCACTTATTAAAACAAAATTCTAAGAAATCTATAACACCATCTTTTGGGTAGTCATTCACCTCTAGTAACTATTATGTTGATAACGTAACCCTAAGAGTTGACCCAGTAGTCAGGAACTTGGGGACATACATAGACAGTAATCTAGTTTTTGACAATCATGTGCCTACAGTAGTGAGGAAATCATTCTATGTTGTGCAACTTATACACAAAGGAACAGCATAAGTCATTGTTCTACTGTATTCAGCATCCATCAGACTTATCATTGAATACAATGCCCTCTTTGGTATTTACCTAACCAGGCACATCCAACAATTGAAATATCCTGAAAGGGTTCTCACTAAAAGAATACTGGGCCTAAACACTAATGCATGCATGTAAGCTGCAGGTTGGAAACATATATTCAAAAAAAGCATCATGCAGAATATGTAAATATATCTTTTCAGAATGACTGCCTTAGCAGTCATATCATAGACTGTGAATGTTATTGTAGGTTAAGGACCAGAATCAAAGAGTACTGAACTATATTAAGAAGTGTAGGGAACAAACAACAATATTACGGGAGACATGCTTAGATAGAAAAGAGCATGTGACTCTAGTTAAGAAAGGATTCCAGTATAGCTATTCAGCAGAGTATCAGGGACAAAAGAAAATGAGGTAATAATTCAAATTGCAAGAGGGGCTCCAGTAGTGATAGAGGAGGAGAAAGACAAAAAAAGGTAGATTTATGGTAATAAGGGGTTATTGGCAGGGAAGGTGGATTACATTATCAGGTATATATATATACATATATATATATATATATATATATATATTCCACTTAAACTACTAAGCTAAGAGAATTATGGGAGAGGTAATCAGCTTCTTACAAGGAATATTACCCAAGGTTGGGGACTGGAATTCGATATGTAATAGTAAATATCAGGAGACCTAGAAGGGGAAATATAACAAAGGGGGGTAGATTTCTTAAGAAAATATATGAGAATATTTGGAATGGAAGATGTTAAATTACTAGCAGAAAGACAGACGGTATTTTGATGCTGTCCTCCAGGGTACAATAACTGGCCTAGATTGGACAGAAGCTATATGTCACGATGGAATGGGTATTCAAATGACATTTTTGATATGCATTCAATAACTATTTTAGAGCATGAGCCAACAAAGTCTATGATAAAGATGTAGGATAATCAAGTTAAACTGAGACATTGGCACTTTCTACGTACCTGTTAAAAAGAAGGGATGTTAAGGAATAAGTAGGACTCAAGAGTTGCGAGGGACAGTACACATTTCTTCAGAAGGGATAGCTGAGGAGTGGGATAAAATAAAATCTAAACATATACTAGAAATGAGAGAGAAAAACATATGGAAGAAGTAACAGAACTCATTTAGAGGGATTATCAAAGGTTGAAGTATTGCAGATAAATAATTGCAGTATTTTTCAAATAAGTGTAATAAAGACATTGGAATGAAGAGGAAACTATACCTGTACATGTGTTAGCATGTTCCTTGTTCTACTTTTCTTATCATTTCCAATCCACAGCAGCTCTATGGCTCCTCTCGTTAAGTCAGTTTTCTAATACACAGTTTGTTTCAAATGCCTAACATACTTCATATGTCAGTCTCCACTGCAGTTTATTTTGAAAAAAAATGGTAAAACAGTTATTTGTAAGACAAATCCATATACTGAGAGCAATAATGCAACTTTTGTAAATCTTTTAAATTGCATCAGATCAAGCACAGGAAAATTGGGGTGTCATAATAAAGTACGCGATCGTCTTAAAGTTTGGCTTTTTTCTGTTAAAGTATTTAAACTGGTGATCTGACTGCATCTCTCTTTTAAGAAAATGAATACAAAGGTAAATGGTCAAAGCACAAACTTACTAGGCTACCATTATGATGACTGCATTCACATCTGTGACACTAGTTACCCAGGTTCTAGAACAGACTATAGGGATTGGAGGCCAATTCTGTTAGTAAATACAGTACAGCCTCTAGCATCACTCATTTCTAGACAGAAGAGGAGAGATTCCTGTGATAAAGATGGAGAATTATGGTGAAGACTTAAGATCCCACTGTCCAGATATGTTCTTATGTATGAGTGACTGACTACAGGAGATAACAAAACGATAACTGTGTCACCACATGCACCCCTCTCAAAAGCAGAGGTTAAAACTTCCCTTCCTCCTCTGAATGGTTCCCCAAGAATAAGTCCACATCAGTCACAGCCCCTCCATAACTCCTCCCTAGGAGTGAGAGTTGATTGACAATCCCGTCACTATTTTGTACATAGATGACTTAAATAAACATAAAAACAAGCATGCATGTCACTTAAGGCATTTAGATGGGGATAGACTGTTAATGGGTTGTAGATGGTTACTTTCATAGTGATAGGGGTTATAATCTGTTTACAGTATCGTCAAGCTGTATTTCATCTGTATTGTTCTAGCCTATGAAAGCTGACATACACTTTCACCAGTAATGAACTCAGCTTGAATCCTTTCCTTTTATAGCATCTGTAAGCTGAATGTTAAATTCCAATAGTATCTATTTTCAGATACACAGTTAAGAACTCAGCTTTGTCAATACCACTCCTTGCTCCTAAACCCATGTAATTTTCAAATTATGCAGACTTTTGGCAAAAGACTGACATACAAGTCTTTCTTTTTTACACTTTTAAATCCATTACTTTATATATTACCAAGGCTGACCTAACAGTTTTGTAATGTGGTACCTCAAATCTTGCCCCCCTTTTTTTTTATTTTTGAGTGGGATCATAGTCACCTCCTTCTAGTTTTCCATTGTCTACTCACTTCATAGAAACAGCTACAAAAAGTCTGTAAAAGGTGCAGTCATTTATACTCTTAAAGCAGTGTAAATACTTTATCACATTACCACATTTTCATTTTTACATACTGTGCAATCCCCATGCATGGTGTACTTGCTATTTATTTATTTTTTGCCAGCAACCCTCTACCTTCAGGTTTACCTGTTCGCCCAAGGAAACCATCAGCTTTCTGATGGTTCAACTTAGGTATTTTTTTTTTTTGCTTAGTGGAAGTATGGGTTGAGTGTAGGGAGTGCTGCCATCATCCATGGGGGCCTGGTGTTTTTTGGTAGCCCTATATCCCCTCCCCTTCACACCTAGTATGTGCCTATGGCTACCTGGGCTTGAGGAATTATGGCATGTAACTCCATACCCAGGCCCAAGAGGCACATGTACTGTAACAACTACCTTGCTCCAACCAGTCAGCTACTTCTACCTAAGCTCAGGTCTCCATAACAGCTTCACTAGAGAGATGTGGGCAGACCCCTCCCTCCTTCCCTCTCAGGATAGGCATGCACCATCCTCCCTGCCAGCTCCATCAGGTGCCTACGCCACTAATAGAACCTGAGTCACGGGAGTCATAGTAAGGGCTTTATCCCACTATACTACCAAATCAGCTTGGTCTACTTGTTATTTTGGCATTAATTGTTATTACAATCAATTTATAGTAACATGTTTATACAATACTAATAAACTAGCTTCAAGTCAGATAATCAGTGCAAATATTTAACTTTCAATAACTTGCTAAGTATGTAAATCCATAAATCACAACCAACTATTCTATTTAGTCTTAATCTCAATACTGATTTAACATTGCTAGTTAAACAAAAACAGTTAACCATACAAATTAACTATTTACAATATAAATCAAGATCTGAAATTAAGTAGTACCACATTGTTTTATTTTCACTATATTACAAGTCTTAACAACTGGACCACTGACGTCACAATGAAGCCTACTTTATTAAATAGACATCCTAGATACTTTGTTACATGGCAATGTACTCTTCAAACTCAATTTCCATTACGGAAACCTATATAGTCCATGTTTTTACTGAATAATTCTGTTTCTGATCTCTAATAGTTCACAGTTATAGATTTCTAATCTTTGTAATCATCTTTTAAATTCTGTTATGGATAGTTCGTCTTTTCTTTTCCATTTGTAATTATAGCTTTCTTAGCCACAATCAAGATCAACAATAAAAACAGCATGAATTTCATCTCTTTTGTACATGTTATTTATTATCAATTCAGAGAAAAGAAAATCTGTATCCTGAGGTTAAATTCCCTTCAGAGTAAATGACATAGCATACTCAAGTCATTTTTGTATTGAAGCAACTCCATACATTCCCAAAATATATACTCCCAAGAACCTCTTTCTGAACCATTAGATCAACATATGCCTCTTGATTGTGGGAACATTTTTTTCAAGTCTCATAGGTATATAAAATATTTGTTCAAAACATTTCCATTGAAAAGTTCTTAATTTTCCAGATTTTCCTTCACTGATCATCTGTAATATCTTTATTTAATCATTTACTTCATGCTATTTTTAACTTTGTTCTGCATTGTCTTCTTAAATCTAATACTGCCTTCTTAAATCTAATATTGCCTTATTAAATCTAATATTGCCTTCTTAAATCTAATATTGCTTTATTAAATCTAATATTGCCTTCTTAAATCTAATATTGCTTTATTAAATCTAATATTGCCTTATTAAATCTAATACTGCCTTCTTAAATCTAATATTGCCTTATTAAATCTAATATTGCCTTCTTAAATCTAATACTGCCTTCTTAAATCTAATATTGCCTTATTAAATCTAATATTGCCTTCTTAAATCTAATATTGCTTTATTAAATCTAATATTGCCTTATTAAATCTAATACTGCCTTCTTAAATCTAATATTGCCTTCTTAAATCTAATATTGCCCTATATTCTTACTTATTGATCTTTCCAGTCTACCATTTCAGTTCTGGCTTCAGTTATAAAATCTGCTTTTTGTGGATTAAAACAACACAATACAAAAGCCAGCTAGACACAATACGTTTTAATATCTGTGATAAAACATATACTTTTAGAAAATAAGAAATAAAAAACAGATGTGAGCGTTTTCGCAACTCACGGTTGCTTCTTCAGATCTAATAAATTCAAACCACAGGATATATATAGCACAATCATGTTAAAACCAATCACCGTTTTAAACCTCTAGACCTCAGAGATGGTTTTAAAGAGACATTTTTATTTAATACCATTTTCCTGTTAGCTGCTAGCATAAAAATCCATTTTATCTCTAAACACTCAATACGAGTTTTAATATCACCCCCTCTAGCCATATTCTGATACCTCTCAAGTACCATAAACTTAAATGTATGTGTTAAACCTTCTTTAATAGTATGTCTAGCTAACGCATTTCTGTGGTCACCCTTATTAATAGCATAAATATGCTCCCTTATTAGTCTTGCCAACATACTAGGAACTATAAACCTCACACATAGCTAAATAAACCAAATCTCTTGTACCACAATCTACATAAAGTACAAATTCAAACAAACATCCATTAAGGGGGTGCACAAAACTGTTATCAGTCTTAATTTACCTACAAACATTACATGCTCCACAGGGATAAGTCCTAATCTTCTTTAATATTCATTTGCATGTATCATTATGAACCAGAGGTTTATAACAAAGCATTCTTTTCAAATGTATAAAATGTATTCTATCCAGCCGGCTTTTGTGTTGCTTTGCTTTGCTTTGCTTTCAACTTGTTTTATCAAAGTCATCAGTTTGCTCCTCCTTTGATGTATATTTTTGTTTTTTGTGGATTAACAAAATTGCTATCCAACACCCCTAGATCTTTTTTGAACTCAAACTTTAGAGCTGTAAATGCAAGCTGATCAGAGCTCAATAACCCACAAAATATCTAGCTTCACCCCATTTTATTATCTAAACCCCTTCTATCATCTGCTCCCGAAATCTTTGTTCTTTGTTTGTCTTTCTTTTCCAACTACTCTTTACATTTTTTCTGTGTCTTTCTTATTAATACATATAGTATAACCTAGTGATATTATTCTATTTTTCTAGTCTAACTTCCTTTAACATAAAGACTGGTTTAATACTTTTATGTATACTCAGCTGTATATAAAGCTCTTTATATCTGTTTTCTAGATCTTTCCAGATGCCCATTGTGATCCTGTTTTTATCTTGTTGGGCACTATGCCTGTCATGTGGTTTGATTTGGGCTTATATTCCATGTCCTGAATCAAATATATTAGTCTGAGTTGTGTTGCCTTATAGTACACCTCCAAATTTGGTAGTCCCAAACCACTCTTTTCATTTGTTGGTATTAGTTTTTCCCATTGTGCCTTTTCTTTTTTCTTATTCCAAAGAAACTCTTTAATTTCCTTTTCCATATGCTTCCATATCATTCCTCTTGATTAATATATATAAGCCTGACTGACATAAGACCCAGCAGGACCACAAACATATTAATTACTTGTAGCTTATTGACAATGTCCATAAATAATTTCCATAGTCTTAACCTACTTATATATAGTCCTTTGAGTAATTTCTTCCAATAGTTCATAATCTGCTTCTTCAACATCCCATTTCAACCAAATTACTAAGTATCTCATTTAGTCATGACCCACACAAAGGGGAAGCTCTGCACCTGTCATGTGTTGGGGCAAACTTTTTACTATAGCCTTTGTTTTTGATTCATTTACTTTATATTCTGCTACCCAATTAAAATATTTCAGTTTATCAAATATTTTTGTCATCTTCCAAATTGGTAACATATAATATAATGTCATCTGCAAAAAGGGCTATTTTCTCATTTACATCTCTTCATTTATTTCCAATAATGTTTGACTGCATTATATCTTTGGCTAATGGCACTGAATATAAAGCAAAGAATAACAGCGCCAGGTTCCTCTTGTAACTCCAAATGCTTTAGACAGGTTACCACCACACTTCACCCAACTTTCAGCTCCTCTGAAGTATGTAGTATAAACACGGTTCAGCCCACAGCATCTTGGTCCTGAAAAAACTTAATTACAAAAACTACTACCAAAGTCCTGGACCCTTTAGCTGAAGGACTGGTCTCTTTGCTTAATTCTTTGTTCACCTTTATAAACACTGTCACCCTGTTGTTTAAATGCAATGTTATGTTCTTTTATTTTTATTCTTAATGATTTCAGTTTGAATTATTATCCTCCATGTATCCTTGATCATTTCTTCTGTTTTCATGCAGTGCAATTTTCATGTATAAAAATAGACTGGGACTGAGTGAATAGCTCCTGTGTTTTTTTTAGTATTTTTCTCCAGTGTTTGTTAATACTATATTTCCATAGTGGCTCTTTAAGCTTCTCATTCAAGACTGTATGATTTTTTAGGGATGAATCTGAAGAAGATTATTCAAAAGCGTTGGGACCAAACAATTTTTTAGCTAATATGATAGATTGCTAAACTTATAATTTCAGATGTCAGCAACTGATTTTAATTTTATGCCACTTGTGAATGTTTAAAGGAGTTTGTCATTATGTCTGCTACACTAGCTAAGTTCACTCCTTATTAGTCAGAACTACCTGATGTACAAATAAAGGGAGAGACTTACTGATCAATCCAAAATAGGTGAGCTTCCAGCCAATGTGAGGCTACCGCTCCTGACACACCCTCAAGCCTGTTGTTAACAAGGGTTTACAAGCTGCATGTTTGCATGTTTTATCTGATATGTAACAAAGCACTCAACCATCTCCACAAAAAAGGATTTTTTTAACTTCAACTGAAAGTCCAGTGCATGCTTTCGTAAATATTGCTCTAACTTGGATATTCATACAATGGCATTCCTTTTTATCTTCCTTCTGCAAGTGTTTTACCTGCCTTCACTTCCCCGAGGGCAAGGGAGTTTAGTTAATGTAGATGTTACACAAGGCTACAACCTTAAGTACATCTCAGGACTAGCTTCCTATCTCGTGTGTTTTGTTTTTATTTATCCCTTCCCAAGTGAGGGTTAGATTCATGTTTAGTCCTATAGGGGTAGTTCCTAGATCTTGTTTTGAAACTTTTTTACCATATTTATTCTAACTGGGAACAGCTTGTCTTGAAACTCTCAGAGTACCTTTGGTCAATCTAACTCTCTTGGGTGACTGAAGAGTTTTCTCCTTCAGCTATCATTACTATCTGCTTTTCTCACTTTAGCTCTAACACACTGTTTTTAGTCTCCTGAATTTTCACAGCTGCTTTCCCTTTTAATTCACTTTTTCTCTTCTTTCCTGACTTTCTGGATGACACAGACACTTCAACTAACAATTTATAATGCCAATTTATAGTAGACTGCAGGCTTTTACTATATAATTGTTAATTGTTCTCTACTCAAAGCTCTGTTTTTAACTGCGCACACCATGGCCACCTTCTTGGAATTTCAACAATTTATACTCTAAGGTACATTAGCTATTGGGATGCATAGAATTCAATCCCATTGTTTGGTCATGTTTTATACTAGTTCTACTCCTTCATGATTCACTCCACTTAGTGCTGGTAAAGCAGAGGATTGCGGGTTCTATTCCCACTACAAGTGGTTGGATTTACTTTATATTACTGACACTGCAGGACAGCATTAAGTGTACAGCCCTTTGAATGAGATATTAAGATAAGGTCCTATCTGCCAGAGTTGACAGTAGCTCAATTGGATGTAAAAGATCCCACTTATCGAAAAGAGTAGGAGGGTCCCTATTCATAAAACAAAGAAACACATTTACATCATACATTGTTTACAATAGTTGCACAAATGTTTATATGTTTCTTTAATTATCACTTTTTACCCCCACACTTTAATCCACAGCCAAAACTTGATTACTTTAATCATATCATGACCGTCCCACTTATTATTATATAGCAACTCACTACATCTTGCTTTCCAAAAATAAAAAATAAAAAATCACAGGCAAACAATTTGCTATCTGTTTACATTATGTTACTTTGTAGTCAACATAGAAAATGACTTACATCACTACTGTTTCAATATTTTCATTAGTCCATACTTCTTCATTGTTCTCCAAAACTCCTTTGTCCTAGGATATTGTATCAGAATGTTCATTCTCTCATCCTCTAGACAAACATTACATTTCCTTTGATTATACTGTTTGCCTTTCAATAACTCTTTCCCTGGTGATTTATTTCAAGTCAATCACCTCAAAAAATCCTGACATTCCTTCTAACCTACCAACCCTCTCTTTCCTATACTGACTTTTAATTACATCAGAAAATCCCTTTAATATACCCCATGTATGTGTGTGTATATATATATATATATATATATATATATATATATATATATATATATGGGTTACCTTCACTTCCCCTCAAGCTCATTTCACTGACATTCACTTGACTGAGACCAAATGACTGACACTTCACTTCCCCTAAAATTCATTTCCCTGACAATTAATACTGGCAGTGTGTAGAGCACTGTAAGGCAAGCAAAAGGAATATGTCGTTTTCCCCATTGTAGTGCAACCCTGGAGTCAGTGTATATAGTTGGGGGGGGACACAGTAGTTTGGTTTTACTGAGCAATATAAAACCAAAAGCAGAGAATATAAAATTAAACTATGTGGGGGGCTGTGCCCCCCCACCCCCACTTACTATATATACTAACTCCAGGGTCACACTATAGTGGGGAAAAGGACATAATCCTTTTACTTGCCTTACAGTGCTCTGGACACTGCCAGTGCTAATTGTCAGGGAAATGAATTTTAGAGGAAGTGAACTTTAGGGGAAGTAAAGTGCCAGACATTTGGTCTCAGTCAAATGAACTTTAGGTGAAGTGAAGGCAACCCATATATATATATATATATATATAAATATATATATATATATATATATAAATATATGGGTCTATTTCAAAAGACTAAAAAAACAAAACACTGAATCCCAAAAGACTGAAAATTCAAACTAATAAATGATGGAAATTGCCACTTCTCCATTGTTGTGCGATCTTGGAGTTGGTATATATAATTAATGGGGGGGGGCAGTCCCCCACACAAGGGGTGCAGGGGGGGGCTTTTCCCCTGCATTAAAAATGTGTTCAGTATTTTGAATTTTTGAATCCGCGGTGGTGGTGCCGTGGTAGCGTTGTCGCCTCACAGTAAGACGCTGACCGGTTCAACTCTCAGCTAGAGCGTCTTCTGCATGGAGACATGCGTGAATGGGTGTACCTTTGTTGAAGGTTGTGTGTCAGGACTGGCAACTCGGCACGTAAAAATCAACTGCCAATCATTACTGGACCGGAGTTCCGCTGTGGTGACCTCTGACCGGGAAAAGCCAAAAGACACAACAACAACAAGTGTTTTGAGATTCAGTCTTTTGGTTTTTCAGTCTTCTGAAATAGACATATATATCTATCTATATATATATATATATATATATATATATATATATATATATATATAGGTTCACTGTTAAATCTCAAAATACTGAAAGATCGACTTTCAGTATCTTGAGACCAAAATTTTGGAAGTGCAATTAATCAAAACTGTACTTTACCAAATTTTATATTATCACATCTGTTGTTGGGTTGGTGTGTTGTGGTTTGTGTTTGCGGTGCATTCTGGTCTATGAGATAAGGTGGACAACGCGTTGTTGTGTATGGAGATTCAGGTAAGTTGGAAGTGTTTAAGGGGTTTGGGTAGGGTTTTTTGTTTTTAGTATTGTAGAAAGTTTTGGGTGTTGGATGGGTTAGATGGGTGAGTGTGTGTGTTACTGTTAAAGGTGGTGTGTTTTTTGAATATGCAGTATGTGTGTTTTTCACCTGTATGTGTGATGGTGTCTGAAGTAAGTGTAGGGTGCATAGGGGTAGTTTTTGTGTGCATTTCGTGGTAGTGTGACCTCGGAGATGGAATATATAAGTACCGGCGGTGTGGGGGGCTTCCTTTGCTTGGCCCCCTGCTTATGCTTAGATTTTGTAGGTTTGTGTGTTTAGTGTTTTAGTTAAGGTTTAAGGGGGAGATGGTATTTGTGCTTTTGTGGTGGAGGTTATATTGAAAAACTGAATGTCGCATGCTGAAAATTCGGGATTATGAATTTTCTGTTAGTGACTTTTTTTTTTAATATTTCAGTATAGTGGGTGTTCAGTATTTAAGTCTTGAGATACTGAAAGTCATTTTTTCAGTATTTCAAGATTTAAAGGTAGACTACATACACACACACACACACATATATATATATATATATATATATATAAATATATATAACTATATATATATATATAACTATATATATATATATATATATATATGTATGTATATATTTATTTATATATATATATATATATATATATATATATATATATATGGGTCCCCTACACATTACAGAAATGCCACATCACCAGCTTTCATTTGAGTCAGCCGACAACACCGAAATGACAGAACACCAACCGCTCGAAACACTGATGGAAAATGGGCAAACCCGACAACCACACAATGGCAACAAACAAAACAAATCCACATGGGGGGCACACCAACCCTAATTAAGTATACCAACTCTGAGATCGCACTACCGTGGAGGTAAGGGGCAAAAGTCGGCATGCTAGCCAAGCACTTCCTTACCGTCTGTTTTCCATCGGTGTTCCACGCAGTCGGTGTTCTGTCATTTTGGTGTTGTCGGCTCACTCATAAGAAATTCGGTGATGTGAGGTTTCGGTAAAGTGAAGGGGACCTCTATATATATATATATATATATATATATATATATATATATATAAACATATATATATATATATATATATATATATATATATATATATATATAAATATATAGAGGAGCACTTTATAATCTCGAAATACTGAAATGCCAAATTTCAGTATCTCAAGACCATAAAGCCGAATATTTAGAATAGCAAAAGTTCATAATCGTGAATTTGAATATCTCAAAGTAATGTCCGGGATTGTGTGTTGATGGTGCATGGTGCCATGTTTGGATCTAGGTAAGTGTCAGGTAAGTGAGTGTTTGTAAGGGTTTTGAGTGGGAGTTAGAGTGTATGTGAGTGTGCTGATAAGTTTGATGTGTGTGTGAGAAACTGGAGAATGTGCATCTGTAAGTTTGCTTTTGTTTCCTGTTTGCACGATCTCGGAGTTAGTATATATATATATATGTAGAGGGTGTGGGGGCGCAGCCCCTCAACATGGGGGGGTGCAGTGGGGTGCAGCCCCCCCCTGCTTATGTGTGTATGAGTTGTGTATGTGTGTAGTTTTGTTTGTTTATGTTGTGATGTGGGTGTTGTGGTGTATGTATGGTATAGTGTGTGCAGTATGTTCGGTGTTTTTAATTTCCCAGTTTTGGGGTTGGGTTTTGTTGTTTCAGTGTTTTGTGGATTTGGTGTCATGGTCTCGAGATACTGAAATTAGATATTTCAGTATTTCGAGATTATCGACATTATGAAGTGAATCTATATATATATATATATATATATATATATATATATATATATTTATGCATCTATATATATATATATATATATATATATATATATATATATATATATATATATATAGGTCCCTACGAAATCCCGAATGCACTGAATCCCGATGCTCGAAATACCGAGACGAAAAGCCCGAAACCCCACATTACTGAAATTTTGAAAGCGCAAAATTCAAAATCGCAAAACTAATACATACATACAGCACACACACAAACATACACACACCCTCCCCCATAACCAAACAAACTA
Organism: Protopterus annectens; assembly: GCF_019279795.1. NCBI lineage: Eukaryota > Metazoa > Chordata > Ceratodontiformes > Protopteridae > Protopterus > Protopterus annectens. The sequence continues at coordinate 587,235,021 of NC_056746.1, forward strand.
CCCTACACTAAAGATAAGCAGGGGGGCTTCGCCCACCTGCACCCCCCTATGTGGGGGGCTGTGCCCCCCCACACCTCCCCTACTTTATTATTCTAACTCCGAGATTGCACAAACATATACACAAGGCAAATTTACACCCACACATTACAGTCCCTCACACACACATTCACACACACACACACACACACACACACACACACACACACACACACACACACACACACACACACACCACAGTCACAACACACACGTACACACACTAAAGCCCCTCACAAACACACTTACACACACATAATTACCTGAATCGCAACACCAGAAGCGTTAACTCAAAATCACTTAACATCAGGATTTTGAATTTCGCGCTTCTGGTCTTTCGGTAATGTGGGGTTTTGGGCTTTTCATCTTGGTATTTTGGGCATCGGGATTCTGTGCATTTGGGATTTTGTAGGGGACCTACAGATATATATATATATATATATATATATATATATATATATATATATATATATATATATATAGTATATGTGTGTGTGTGTTTGTGTGTGTGTGTATATATATATATATATATATATATATATATATATATATATATATATATATATATTAAATAACATCTTTTCATTATCATATTATGCCATTATTTTCTGTTTTCTGGTACTTACAATTCCTTCATTTTCCTACAATATTCTACTGCTTCCCTTTCTCTTTCTGCCATTTTCCTTTTCTTTTCTACCTTTTTCAGTGTCTCTCCATACCTTACAATCAGTGCATTTACACTCTTTCTTTAGTAGACATATTCCACAAACCGAGAACCACAACCAAAAAGTGAGTGGACCCGTTCCACAGAAGTCAACCAAATGAGTTTAATGCCACAAAATCCAACAAACAAAGTTTAAGTGCTTTTGTCAGACTGTATCATAGACTTCCTCAGAAACATTTAAGTTCAACCAAGTATAACATTTGAATACCCCACCTACAAGGTCACATGATACCCCTAATTACTCAACTAATACAACAAACAATCCTTAAAGGCATGTATATATATATATATATATATATATATATATATATATATATATATATATAAACACTTAGAAGCAAAACTATTACACTAAAATTATTCGTCAAATGAACAAATATTCATTACATAGAAATATATTCATTGAATAAATAATGTTCATTGAATAAAAACACTTCTAAAAATCCCCCCGTGTATACAAAAACCTACTGGTAAAAATGTATAAAGATATGTAAAAATCATAATACATATGAACACAACCTGAGCACACTCATATTTGAAGCACAGTCATTTAACCCAGGATATACACAAGAGTTAAGCCTAATTTGCCATCTACGTTCTTTAAGTTCCACCAGGTCATTCCATGACCCTCCCCTAATATTTTGATGGACTATGTCAATACCCACAAATTAAAAAAAATTCTTTGTGTTCACCTTCATCTTCAATACCCAATTTAAATACAAAGAGGTCAAGAACACTATAGGGTTTGTTAATTCTCAACCACCTTCTTTATATTCATTAAATACAACCCCCTTCTCACAGGATTTAATGTAGACCTGAACATTATTCCAAATATTATTTCTAATAATTCTTTTTTCTAAAGAGGACAAAAAAAATACATGTATCCTAATTTATCTAATAACATTCAAAGGATGAGGTACATTTTCTTAAACTTCAAAGTATATAGCTTCCATGCAAACATTTCTTCTGTTATTTCACCTAAAATTTCTTTCTGCAGTTTTCAACACGTTTTCCTCAATGTTATGCCTAATATGTCTGTCTCTCTTCTTGTAAAATATATAACACCTGCCTGTACTATGTCACCATATCTTTTGTTTTTTTTTTTACTCAAAACTAATCTCATCACCTCAAATTATTTAATTTCTTCATTTTCACTTTTACCCTCAAATCATTCCTTACCATGCTCTCTAAATCATCTGCATAGCTCAGAAATATTGGTAAACATACCTCATGATAATACACTATTTTTTATTCCTTTCTCCTATCACTGCTTTAACTGTTACAGCATAAATAACTAAACAAAATTATATTGCACTCATTGTATGACCTTGTTTGATGCCCTTTCCAATGTTGATTTTATTCCATTATCTATCCAGTAAACAATAAGTGTACATAAAACCTGTAAAGTAAATTTCTAACGGCCCTTATTGCTTTCTGTGGGATTCCAAACTGTTCTAGTATGTCCCACAACGGATGATACCTAATATTATAATACGCTTTCTTGATATCACGCATTACCATTCTTCTTCTTCCTATGGTTCCTGATCTTTTGCTGCCTACTCCTTCTTTTACCAATACAAATGTTTCTTCGTTTCACTCCAGATACTCCATTATTTACTACTTCTTTAATAACTGACTCAATATCTGATTCAAACCTCTTCTGACATATACTATCAGCATTATTTTATGATCAACAATCCATAAAACAACAGGTTTCCATTTATCCACTTCTTCGTTCTCTCCAAATTTAATAATTTTAGCACATCTATAAATATGTCCTCATTTAGTATTTTCTTTTTCATTCCCTCATAGTTTGAACAAAAACATTCTTTTTCCTTTATTCGGTATCCTATTCCATCTATTATGGCTAAAGGTGGTGTGATCTTTCCCTAAGGGCATATCCAGTTATTTCATGCTAGCATCCTTTTGAAACATGTCCCTTATTTCATACTTTATGCATTTCCCTTACCATATATTTTTTTCTACTTTACTATTTTTCTTATACATTTTTGTTATATACTTTTCAATTACATCTACAATATTTTTCTTATTTCTTAGAGGCTTACCGCACCTAACTTTCATTCTGGTCATTATATTTTCATTATATGTTACCCAGCACCCTAAAAAGAGTTTACTTCCTCTCAATTTCCTTTCATTAAGTTTATGTCTGTGTAACAAGTTTTCACTCTTAACATACTCATCTCATATATTTCTTTTGTCCTTTTATGAAGCCCACTCTTACATTCACCCACTATTTCGTCATACACCATGCATTTTTTTCAATATATTTGTTTTCCACAATCATGCCAATCTCGACTTCTTTATAAAGTACCTGATACTTGTTTTTAAAATGTATCTGGCACTCCCTCCATGTATTATAAAATGTCCTCATTTCCTTATGGTCTCTCTTCTTGTCATGTCCAGTTTTGCACCTATGCCTGTTAACCTTTACAAACCCCTTCATCTTCTCCAAATGTTGACATTATTGTTATCTGAAAAAGCCTATTATTAAATTCCTACTATTTGCATCAGTAAAAATTCTTGAAAATAAAACAAAATCATTTCTTGTCTTTATCCTTTATCTTGTGCAATTATAGGCCCTTTCCTGGTAACCTTTTGAACTGTCAGAACCTACTAGAGTGAGTCCTGAAATGCAGAGACTTAATGGCCGTAAGATCAAACTTGTATATAATTAGTCCAAGATGCCATTTCTCAGAATATTATCTTTTCTCCAGAATATGGTAATCTTTGAGTTAGTATATATAAGTTCAGGGGGTGCGGGCGGTACGGGGCGGGGGCTTGCCACCTGCAAAAAGATGTTTTAAGGAAAAGAGCAATTTTCCAGATACTCTCTTCCCCTGTCTTTTTGGTCTTTTTTTCAGATTTTTGGCACTTGGCATTTCGAGTGCTGACATTTCAATAAGGAGCCCCTTTCTCTAGATAAAGATAAACTGACATTTTCTATTATTTGCCTATAAAATATTATATAAATTCCCATTTTTTTACTTTTACATCCCCATGAATTACAATTAAAGTAACCTAAAATGACTGTCTCTACTAATTCTCAACAAAATACTTAATCTTTTCAAATGACCTCTTCCTCTCCTTGCATATAAGCATATAAAATTGTGATCCTTACTACTATATATTTCTCATTCTACAGTCCACTGTAAGTATTTCCCTTGTTCGCCCTGTGTAACATTATAAACCTTGATTCCTATATTATTTACTGATACTTATATCCCTGAGCACATCTGCTCCCATTACCCACTATTCCCCATATCTGTTAAACATTTCCTTACCTTTCCTTAACATTTATGATGTCTAGCAAACATATAATATCTGTGTTTAAAGTTTTATAGCATTCCAGCACAGTGAAACTTCTCCCTTCATCTAAGGATCCTTCTAAAAATATCTCTTTCCTTTTGTGACTGCTGCTGAAATGTTCATTTCTTCTTCCTATTCCCTGTGCCTGACATAATAGCCTCCTATTGAAATCTAACCTTCAGTAGCTTTCCCTTTTTCACTTTCATTCTGCAATGGCTGAAACCTGCTTTCCTGTAGAATTCCTTTTCCAGGGATTTTTTTTCTTCTTTGCATGCCTTCCCCATACATTGCTCATTTCACATCCAATTTCTTCTTTCTCAGCACCCTTTTCTCTCTCCCTCTCTCTCTTCCTCTTCCTTAATTCTTTCTTGATCTATATTTTTATCATGTTCAAAATTTTCTGTAAATCATTTTCAAACTCTGACTCTCTATAATTATTCTCCTACTTCCATACAATCCATCCAGCAGTATCCCTCTTTACCCCAACTAGTGCAGATTAACGAACAGTTTTCTACACTTTTTTGCATCATGACCCTGTTCCTCTCACCCAACTAGTGCAGATTAACGAACAGTTTTCTACACTTTTTTGCATCATGACCCTGTTCCTCTCACCCAACTAGTGCAGATTAACGAACAGTTTTCTACACTTTTTTGCGTCATGACCCTGTTCCTCTCACCCAACTAGTGCAGATTAACGAACAGTTTTCTACACGTTTTTGCATCATGACCCTGTTCCTCTCCTTACTCACATCTTCTTTTCTGACCTTCATTAATGAAATGATGTACATCACAAAAATGGATGGCTATAATAATGAACATTTCCCCTTACCCTATTAGTGTTCACAATATAGGGCAAATGCTTCCTTTTTCTCATCAATTACCTTCAAATTCATATTTCCCCAAACCCCAATTCATTCATTCCTTTCACCAAAACCTATTTTCACAATGTAAATCTCTTTGCATAAATTAGAAAAATATTTAACGATGTCCTGTTCAGAAAAAATGCCGATTCTAAACTGTTTCAAAGTATTTAGCAGATGCAAACAGACATTCCAAGGGTATTTTTTCTTCCACCTTAAGCATAAATGTGTTTAACAGTTCGACTGATTCAAAATGTAACCAGTGAAATTTTCCATCCCTCAGATGTATTAGGGGATGCAGATAAGCTGGTGTAAAAACCCACAGGGTCTACCATCATATCCCAAATGTCATCCTTTTACTTATGCTGTAATTTTTGAAGTAATCCTCACAGCTATGTTTTTTTTTCAGCTGTCCATTGTTCTGTATGTTTTTTTCTTTCTCCTTTAGTTTTGCAGTATTACTCTGTTTCATTTCTAAAGTTATTTGAATGTCTGCAATAAGCTGAGCATGTCCCTCTCCTCCTGCAGCTTTCGCCAACATTTCATTATCCCCTGCTGCCCTCTGCTGGATATTAGTAACATTGCACTCATTTTCAACCTGTTTACATTTTTCCATTGCTTCTGTCTCTGAAAGTACTTAATGTTACTGGGCTCGTTTTTGTCACCATATCTTGTATTATCTGATTCCAGTAATATGGCTCAATTTCTGCCTGTTTCCATCATCCCATGGCAATCAGTTGAGTTCTTGTCCTAGTTTTGCAGATGTCTATGCCTGTTGGAACTAGTCTAATTAGCTCAAGCCCCCTTTTCTCTTCATCTCTCTAATAGGTTCATAGGTAAACAGTAGGCTTGCTACTCTTGTATACTATACCATAGATAATTTGAGGGGACTCGTGCATTGGATGAAGCATTTAGGAGTTGTCTCTGTCCATCAGTAGTACAGGAGGCAGTCCTGGAGTAAATTTCCTGTTGCCCATCCATAGATCCAAGTTGCGCTTGAATATGGACAGGGATGAACTTTGTATTTTATAGATAGGGAATTTGTTCCAGATCAGCAATATCAGCTGCAAGATGTACCTGTCCCTCCAAACTGTTTTGTTGATGTTGTAGAAGATGTTTAGATCCCTAGCCTGAGTATTTTGAATGCCATTTGACTTGCTGATATGCAGTAAATCCATTAGTATTAGGTCAGAGAATGCCTTGTATGCAGACATCTTAGCAATTTGTAGGGCCAAAACACAAGCACAAAGGAGCTTGAAGTGCCAAGAAACTAAGAACCAAAAGGAAATGCACTAGTGCCACATGCCACATGACCCAACTCTCAAGAAGGATACCAAGTATAGTGACAAGGCTTTGAGTCGGTCTATGTAGGACATGTTATTTAGGCCTTTTATCCTTTTAGTAAGGTATCTGTGTGTATTCCAGTTGTTGCATGTTTCTGGACAGATACATGCCAAAGGGTGTAATATACTTACTGCTTGCTCTAATGAGGGTTGAGTAAAGGGGAACAATGGCATTCCTATTTCTAAATCAATATGCTAAAATCCTTCTAGGAGGAGATATACACCCTAATCCTTGCCTCACCTATCACAATGAACACAATAATAATTCTCTCCCATATACTTCTGTAACAGAATAACAGCCAATCCCCAACTCTGGTGATCTAATTTTTGCTGCAATAAATGTTAGAAATATAATAAATAAAACTGGTGAACTACATGTCCGGATTTTACAACATAAGCCTGCTGTTCTTGCTGTAACTGAAACTTGGCTTAAACCCAGTATAACCAACCAACCAACCCAGTATAACCAACTCTGTAATATAATCTATAATAACCATAAAAAGAGGAAAGGTGGTGGTATTGCTTTAATATTTACCAATACCTACCGCATTTCCCCCTACAGCAATCCAACACCAAAATTCAGTTCTTTTTGCTTTCTTCAAAATAAAAAGTTATAAACAAATATGCATTATAGCTATACTGACAGATATCCTACACTGGATATCCATAACATTTCTACAAGAAATAATATTGTTAGATGATGTGACTGTCAACTGGTTGGACATAAACTCTAACTCTCCTACATCTAGCATGAACTTGTATGGTTTCACACAACTAATTAATAGCCTCACACATTATAGCAAGACAAAAAATTCTCTATTAGACTGGATCCTCGTATCAGACCCCAGCAAATAATCTACCACAGGTACAATGTCAGACTCTCTCAGTAATCACCTCCCAGTCTATATGACCAGACATCTCACACATCCAGTCAAACAGCATATTTATAAAACAACACATAACCTTTCCAGGTTTAACCCAGAAATGTTCATTATTACACTATCATCTATTAACTGGAACTTTCTAAAAATCTTCACCTTAGACGATGCTGTAATTGAATTCAAAACAACTTTCCTAAATACCCTAAAGAGCCTTGCACCTTCTAGAAGGAAGAGACTAAAAACAAACAATGCAATTTGGCTATCCAGAAAGAGTAGAATGCTAATGCAGGATGGAGAAAAAACATGGAAAGAATTTCAAAAAATAGAAAAGACCCCAGTATCTTGAAAACTTCAGAATGCTTTGCAATCACACTAAAAAGCAAATAAATGAAGACAAAACAATACTATAATAACTTTCAGAATAATACTAAACACAACCCTAAAATTTTTAACATCCATTAAAGAAATCTTACATTCCGGCCAAGAAATTAACCCAAACCCTTCTCTAGATAACTCACCACTCAAAACTGCAATTGCATCTCTAACTAAAGGATTCCTTAACATTATTTTTTTTTATTTATTTATTGCATTTGTTTACCAGGAAAGTCCATTGGGCCATAAAGTGCCTATTTTCAGTGGAGGCCCGGGGAGAAAAGCTCCACAGAGATAGATACATACAGTTTGATAAAGCACAAATTAATCAGCCACATATCACTACATCCACTTTCACCTTCAAACCGGTGCCCACATCCTATATAAAACTACTCTTAAACAAACCTAAACCATGCTCTTCTTCGGCTGATGACCTTCCAAGTAAGTTCCTAAAAATAATAGCCAATAGCATTGCCTATCTTGTCTCAATCCTTATAAATAGATCTGTCCAGGAATTCCACATTCCCTGTCTCTGGAAAAAGTCACATATTATCCCTCTGCACAAAAGAGGAAACTCAACAGACATTAATAACTTTAGATCTATAGCAATCTTATCTCCCCTTTCCAAAATACTTGAAAAATGTATTCAAAAACAATTGCTAGACTATCTCCTGCAGGAAGAACTCCTATCCCCTACATAACATGGCTTCTGAATTTCTCATAGTAAAGCTAGAGATAATGGCAAATTAGTCGCTTCCTTATTTCTAGACTTGTCTAAAGCTTTCAACACAGTTTGTCACAACAAACTTCTACTTCAATTATCCTCACTAGGTTTCTCTCAGCCCACTCTTCGGTGGTTCAAAAGCTACCTGTCTAATAGGTATTAGTCAGTAAAATGGCACCCCATGCTCTCTCCTTACCACACAGTCACCACCAGGGTACCACAAGGCTCTGTCTGTGGTCCCTTCCTCTTTAACAATTTCACCAACACCCTCTATACTGCCACCCAACAAGCCACCCAACACCCACGCCAACACCCACACCACAAGCAATATGGAGATGATTCCACTCTCATATGCACATCTGGCAACATGGCAAACCTCCAAAAAATTACTTAGGAAGCTCTAACAGCCACTAAAACATGGCTTCATAACTCACAACTCATGCTCAACCCCCCCCCCAAAAAAAACAAACTAGTACGTTTTTCCCCAAATCCCTCTCTCATGCAAAAACAAAATTTAAAGTCTCTTGATAATACAACCATTGAAGTCGCTTCTCATTGCAAACTATTAGGGGTGATAGTGGATGATAATCTAACATTTGACCTGCTTATACACAATTGCATAAGAAAAACTCATTAAAAATTAGGGGTGGATGGCAGAGCCAAAAACTTTCTTACTGATGCAACTAAAACTACACTTGCCACTACTTATCTCCTCCCCACTCTTCTTTATGGTGCTCCCATCCTTACTAACCTCCAGGCTTCATGAAAATTAAAACTTGAACAATGCTATAACAAAGTTGCTAAATTTGCAGCATATATAGCCGTTTCAGAACCCACCGCTGTATAGCGCTGAAAACCCTAAACTGGTTAGAACTGTCACATTAACTAACATATATACAACTTCTTACCAGCTATAAAATTATCCAGCATCAATCTGCATGTCCAGCACTAAAAAACATTCAAAAACATTCTACACAACTACGTTCCCAGTCAGTCATTGCAATCCAGTGACCAAAATCTCCTGTCTGTCTACAAACCTAGCAAATCTGCTGGGCATTGACTGTACTTGTATAAGGCTGCTAAGGCTTGGAAATCCTTACCTGTATCCATCAGGCCTATACACTCTCCCATCTTTCAAAATCACTCAAAGACTTCCTAGCTAACATCCGTCTCTGTTCTTGCGCAAAACCAGGATAAACTATATCCCTAAATGTAAACAAGTACCTTTTCATTCCTTATACCTTCTTACTCCCCCTTTTTCACGTACTTCCTTACTGCTATCTAATTATCTTCCCTGACTTTCTCTCTAAATATACCATTAGCCTGTTTTTCCCTTATTTCATATTGCAGTTCCTGTTTCTATTAGACTAACTTACCTTTAATTTCTCTACAAACCGTGTAAAATTTCTTTAAAATTAAAATTTTATTGTCATATACCTTGTATTGATTCTTAACCAATGTTCTTATATTATGTCTAATTTGTTACACTTATTTAAACTGGAGATGTTTTTGTTTTATTTTTTGAAGATTGTACAATTATTTTTCTTAAAATGTTTTGTATTAATTTCAATCTTTTGTCTCCAAGCCTCTCCTGAAAATGGGCTTCTATCCAGATTTTACTAACCCAGTAATCAAATGTCACTAAATAAACAAATAGATGCAATTTCCTATGTTTATAAGTTGTGTGGACTTTCCTACGACAATGCACAGATGTTGGTCAAATGTTAGGTCGCTGTTCACATAAATTCCCAAATCCCGAACAACTACTTCTAACTAATGCTGTTGTTTATGTGCCTATCCACATACTTCTCTTTTTGGCTCCTTGTACTGCTTAAGCCCAACCTCTCATTTGAATCCCCTTCCCTCTTTTGCAGCATTTGAAGCAGATGTACTGATCTAATCTGAGCAGTTTGCTAGCACATCCTTAAATCAGGTACTCCAAGCCCCTGCTCCCTTGGTAGAAATAATCTCTCCTACCTTCCTGATGGCTTTGTAGAGGTTGCTCCACATAGCTTCTTCTGACCTAAAAAGGTATGTTTGTCCAACATGCAGTATTAGGGGAACCAAAAACATATTGATAGCCATTGTTTTACCATCAGTTCTTACTTCTTAAGAATTCTAGTACTTTTTGTTGAGTATTGTTCCATATCTCTCTAGCCACACTCTTTGGAGATGGCATTAACCAAACCCCTAGACAGTTAATTTTCTTGTGCTCCAATACAAAAGGAAAATCCTGTACTAAGTCAAAAATGGACACATAATTGAAAGCAATCACCTTCATTTTACTTCCATTTATTCCTGAGTGAGAACCCCCATTATCTGATAGTAAATCCAGGGCTTTCACTGACATGTCTCAGGACCAGTATACAAACCTAGTAAATTAGTTCAGTCATTCTCCCATCCAGTCAGTGTTTTCCTGCAGTTCAGGCACTTGTCTAGTGGAAAAACAATGCATAGAATCAATTCATGCAATAGTGATGGAGGATGTGTTTAAATTCTATTGAAAACTACTGTTAAACAATGCATATGTTGCAAACTAGCATTTAAGCTTTCCTGCTATAGTCCAATTGGCATCTTTTCATCTGTGCCTTGCAATGCAACTTGTTATTGTTATTTTATACCTATTTTAGAATATGGAAATGTAATGTCTTCTTACTAACTATAGTTTGCAGCTATTAGCCATGCCTCTTAGGGAATCCGAACTTAAAACTGCATAACTGCAACTTCAGCATATGTTCTTAACTGAGTAGCCAGCTAGTATTTTCCTTGACTGTTCCTTCTAATATTCTGAGGCTAGCTGATGCAATTGTTATTATAATTTGATTTTTTGATGCAGAGCCTAGCAATATGAATCTGATTAACTTAATTTATTAGATTTTTAATTACTGCAGCTCATATTCAGTAACTGCAGTACTGCTTGCTTCTGATTTCTAGAGAGTGTTGGTCTATCTGGAATTGTTTTACTTGGCTGTATTTCATCTAAGTAGTAACAATAACTACCTTATATTTTTGTTACTTTAAAATGCTGTATAAGGAAATTTGCCTTCTCTAGTACTAAATGTAAGCATTAATACTGGCTTGATAATTGCAGAAATGTGTTTTTACGCTTGTTAGATATACTCTTAATTTTAGCCTGGACTATCTATTTCTGCCTGAATGACTAGCCCTCTGATGTAAATTTATTTGAACCAGAGCTGCTTGCAGTGGGCCTGTAGAAAGACCAGCATATGTAAGCTATTTTCATTTCTACTCTTCATTACTCCAGTAAATATTTACTACATCCTTTTCCTTAGCATAATCTCTTTCAATTTCCTTTTTTTCCTCCTAGACACTAGCTAGTAATTTCCCCTGCCCTTTAGCCAGCCCTTTAGTATTATTCAATGTGTGAAAACACACAATTGTATAATACCTGTACCAGAGGGTTGCCTTTGCTAGAAGCTTATCAAGGGCAGGTTTTACTTGTCTGCATTATATGTCAGTCTTTCTACAATGCTTGCATAGATAGTATTTTTATATGGGTCTACCTCTGATTGTCGAAAACACACTTTCTTGACAACCAGAAGATTGAACCCATTTAAGCGAAAGTGCACAAAATCGAAAGTGCACTTTCGCAAAAGCCGGTTCACTGAAACACATTACGGTGGAGATAAGAAACTATATCCTTTTCCCCACTATAGTGTGACCTCGGAGTTAGTATATTTAAGTAGGGGGGGTCTGAGGGGCACAGCCCCCCACATGGGGGTTGCAGGGGGGCCTGCCCCCCCCCTGCAAAATACTGTTTAAAGCAGTTTTTTTTCCCGGTTCGGAGAACCGGCTTTTGCAAAAGTGCACTTTCGATGTAGTGCACTTTTGCTTTAATGGGTCTCAATGTTTCTTGTTCAAGATTGTGAAATTTCAATCAAGAAACATAGACCCTTTTATATAGCCATTCATTCAGAAATGCTATTTCCCTACTGTTTCCCTTTGTTAAGGAGGTATCCCTATTGGAATGGGACATAGTTACCAGTTTGGCATATTGTTATGTTAACTATCTTTAACTCCCCCTAACCCAAAGAAAAAGAGCACAGATAAGAACCTCCCTAATTTATAGAAAATAAAAGTATAATCCAAAACTAGATACTATAATAATAATAATAATAATAATAATAATAATACATATTTCAGGTTTATTTTAGGTACTGTTTTTCTTCACTACCTAGACTAACTACCCCCACCCACAATGTAGCAACAGAACATATAGTAGAGAGCCGATTATCTGAACTAATTGGGACCAAGGGTAGTTTGGATAATCAAACTGTTCGGATAATCAAACATACATTGAACTGGATAAAAAAACTTCTAAAATCTTGTTTTTTCTGCACTCAAGGAATACACTTTTCAACCATTCAGCAAGTCCAGTGGACAATAAAGAATATTTTTCACACACAAGCAGGCTACAAGTTCAAAAAACATGCACAAGCTAATATGTGTAATGTTTACATATTCAGACTTTATGATATTTTCTGTCCAAAAGTTTTGGAAGACTGGGTTCGGATAACTGACGTTCAGATAATTACTTCTCTGTTACTATCTCATGGCTATTATTCTACTTTTTATTTCTTAAACTTAATACAAAGAGAGAGAAAGCAACAAATGAACTTGTTCTAAATATAAACATTTTATCAGTGCAGGCTACAAAGCTTCTTTTCCCCAATTTTTGACTGTTTGCAATGAAAGACAAACAACATACAGACCTGATTTCAGATGTGCACATATAGTGTTTTTTCTTATAAAAATCTACTGATATAAACTGGCTTTCAGCAGGTGCATCCCACTCTGGTCATACTCATTTCACTAGGGCTCACGCTACTCCCCTACCCAACTCTACCCCACCCTAAGTTCCCACTCACCCCCTCTACAACTACATTTATACCTGCATTACATGCTCCTATTCCTACACTGATCCCATCCCTTCATGCCTAAATAACCATTCCACTTCTTTAGCCACCCTTTTCTTCTATATCATTTTGTATTCTTCAAAACTTACCTTGTAACATCACTTCCTATAATTCAGATAGCTCTAAAACCCCATCATCCTCAATTTTAAACTATTATTCAGCTACCAGAAATAACTATTAACAATTTTCATTACTAAAATACACAGACACACACACACACACACACACACACACACACACACACACACACACACACACACACACATATATATTTTTTGCCTTTTACTCCTTCTACTGTCACACCTCTCATGTTATATGACACCAGTCTCACCAACTCTAAAATCCCCTACACTTTCCTCTTCTACACAGATAATTTGTCAACCCTACTCTAACAAAATTGCATCTAACTTATTTAACATATCACACTACTTGCTTTACAAATGCAAATCTGTCTTCTTAACCATCTGTTCTCTCAAGCACTATGCCCTTTACTTTACTTAAATTTCCAAACTGTTGATGTGTATCCAAATCTTGGGCCAGACCCATTATCTGTATCATCTCCCCTCACCTCTCCTACATCTGTAGCCCCAAGAAACCTAATAATCTCCTCCATCAACATCTGAAATATAGTTAACAATGTAACCAAATTCCACTCCTGGATCTCTCATTAGTCTCCTGATATTGTCAGTCTCACAGAAACCTGGCTTAGGTCACACATCAAAGACTGAAATTCTTCCCCAGGTTATAATATTATATGTGCTGATAGATTTAAAAAACTTAGTGTTGTAGTCATCCTATTTTCCATACACATTACTTTCTTTCCCCCCATTGTGTCACCTACATTTCATTCTGCAGCGATACTCATTTCTGACCTGAAACTAAACAGTCATGAAAACCTATTCATCATTGCCCTGTATATCCCCCAGGTAAAAATATTCCTATCCTGGAAGATAGTCTTCACTGCATATCAGATTCCATATTCTATGAAATGACAATCATTGCTGATGTCAGAATTGACTGGCAGCACCTTTCATCAGACTATCCCTTAAATAGCATCAACCTATATGGATTTATATAACTTATAACCTGTCACACTTGCCCAAACATAACTTCAAACTCTGGCTCCATTTTAGAATGAATCATATTTTAAAACCCTAAATAATACAGCTCTCCCAGAACCCTCTCAGACTCACTTAGTGACCACTGTCCCATTTATGTCTAGAGATTAATAAGCCATAATACCAAAGATCAACTTCTTAAGGAGTGCATAACCTTATCAACTTTAAGCCTGATGTTTTCAACAATATTCTTCAATTCCTTAACTGGTCCACTCTTTACATCTTACCTGTAGATGATGGTGTGCTAAACTTCAATTCACTATTTCTCAATACCCTAAATAGCATTGTCCCCATCAGAAGAAAACAAGTTAGATCCACTCCCATCTCTTTGGCTGCCCCATATTAGTTGAACACTAATGCAAAAGAGAGACAAAGCTTGGCAAAAGTGGCAAATAACCAAATCTTTAGTTCACCTACAAACTTATAAGCATCTCTGTGACATCACAAAAATTTGACTTACTGCTGATAAAAAAACAGTAGTATTAGATTTATAAACATTCCATAAAAGTTCCCAAGAAATTTTGATCCTCTGTTCAAATTTTATATTCTGGAACTCCTACTGCCCTCAACCCCTGCCCAAATAGCTCTCCCAAAGACAACTAATATATTTAACTCCCATTTCATAGACTCAGTTGCTTCTAAAACCCAAAATTCCATGAAAACTTACAACAACCCTAATGAGTTTCTCACGTCTAATAAACCTGTTTTCTCCTTACCCTCCATTGACTGCCTACTAACAGAATATCTAAAGCTTGTGGCTGCTTCCCTTGCTTATCCAGTCTATATCTTTATCAGTCAATCCATTCAAGAATTACATGTCCCATCTCTCTAGAAAAAAATATTACATCATACATATTCATAAAGATGATAACTCCTCTCACAAAACAAACTTTTGGTCTATTGCTATCTTATTTCTTCTCTCTAAAATATTAGAAAAATGCATACATCAGCAAATTGTACATTACCTTCTTCAAGAAAATCTACTACTGTCTACCCAACACAGTTGTCACCCATACCATAGAGCAACAACTGCCCAGGTTGCCTTCTTAGACATCATCAAAGCAGGAGTTAATAATAACCTGGTCTTATCCCTGTTTTTAGGTCTCTCGTAAACCTATGATACCGTCTCTCACTCCAGATTGCTCTCTAAAATGTCCGCACAAGTTCTGTCGAATACAATACTCAGCTGGTTGTCTAGTTAACTTTCTAACTGACCCCAATCTGTCAAATGGCTCAATATATACTCCCCTTTTCTTCCAGTTAATGCCGGCATGCCTGAAGGTTCTATTCTTGGACCTCTTCTGTTTAATATCTTTATTAACAGTCTATACACATCCTGCCAACAGCTTTCCTAATCTAATATGCCAATGACTCCACCCTCATCTGGTCATCAAACACTCTTCTCCAATTACACTGCATTATTCAAAATGCGGTGGTACAGTGGTAGCATTGTTGCCTCACAGCAAGAGGTTCTCCTGTTCGATTCATGGCTGGAGCGCCTTCTGTGTGGAGTCTGCATGTCCTCCCCGCAGTCGAGTGACCTCCGAAAGACATGCGTGAATGGGCGTGCCTTCGCTGAAGGTTGGGCATCGGGCTGGCAACTCGGCACCATAAGAAATCTACTGCCAATCATTAGTGGACCGGAGTTCCGCTGTGGTAACCCCTAATCGAGAAAAGCCGAAAAGACAAACATTCAAAATGCTTTCAACTGCATTGAAAACTGGCTCTGTGGAAAAAAACTCTTCCTAATCCCAATAAAACCAAGCTATTAATATTTTTCCCCAAATCTTTAACTCTGATCAAAAATATCCTTAAAATAACTTCTCTCAGCCATAGAGATACAGAAATTTATTTCATACCAAGTTACAAGGTGACACAATAAATGATCTTCACATACAAAATTGTACTTAAAATCACATCAAAATGCAGCATGCTCTACAGATACAAAAAAATTCCTTAGCAACTCCTCAAGAGTCACACTGGCAGAAATCATGCCTTCTTCCTTCTCTGCTGTATGCCTTGTCAGTTCTTATCAATATACAGATCGCCCATATTACAAAACTAGAACTATCTTATAACAAGGTAGCAGATTTGCAACCAATCTGTCTCATAAAAGTCATCACTGTTCTGCTTTGCTCTCAAATCATTAAACTGGCTATATACTCAACTACTACTTGCCCACAAAAATGTGATATAATCCTTTCCACTGTCCATCCATCAGCAACATTCAAACAGTATATTCCTAACTGTCCACTTTGCTTATCTGAGAAACAGCTTCTTGAAACCCACAAACCTAAACAATACATAGGACATAGTTTATACTCCTGCACATTAGACAAACTCTGGAACAAGATTCCTACAGAAATCAGATCAACACCCATAAGTCTCATTTCCAAACATTCTCTAAAAGAATACTTTCTCAACTCCTGGCTCTGCGCTTGCCTTTCTCCAGGTTAAACTCACCCACTATTTGCCCTTCCTATAGTATTTCTCTTCCATTCCCCTCCTCCTCATCAGCTACTATGCACCAACTAGTTCTCCTATTGTTCTTGGCTCCTGACCTTACTTCCTCTCTGATTACCTCCTATATCTCCATCTTAAAATCTCATTTTTTACCATCTTCTGCTTCTTCCTTTGATCTTTCTTGGCCAGTAACATTCATCTTAGTGTCAAGTTTGTGATCATGGATCTCCTGTACCATATTATTCATCTTTCTCCATTATATTCAAATGTGTACGCATATATCTATATCTGTATTTATATATACATATCTCTATATATATGTCTATCTATATATATATATATATATATATATATATATATATATATATATATATATATATATATATATATATATGAGTGTGTGTGTGTGTGTGTGTGTGTGTGTGTGCGTGCGTGCGTGTGTGTGTGTGTGTGTGTGTGTGTGTGTGTGTGCCTGCCTCTGATGTAGCATGCTTTTTTCTTCTGATCTTATTTGTATAATTTCTAAAGATTTCTTTTACTACTTATATGTTTTCAATATCATATGTTTTTGGAGGGGGGCTTACATGCTCATTTTTGACCTCTGTATGTCTTATTTGTCATGGAGAATAGCTATCCCCTCCGACATTACTTAGCATAGGTCAGACCTACTTGAATGTCTGATAATACTGTACTGTTGCAACATACACCTTCAGAGTCACAGAGCCAGACCATGGATAAATGGGTCCCTATGCAGGGAATGAATCAGGTCTCTACCAGTCATACTGATATCCTATTACTTTGCCGTCTCTCCTCATTCACCATAACCACTATTCAAACCTGGCAATATACATACTATTTTTTTCTCTACTTTTACATTTAGCAGAGAGATCTTGATTTCATTTAAAAGTTCATTCCATATTTTACAGAAAAAATACTGACAGATATTTTCTAAGTAAAACAAAATGATCTTGTATATAAAAATACTTAGCATGAGAAACTGTAAAATCTCATCCTTTAAACTCGCATTTAGTGAATATTCATCTGAGAATGAAATAAAAAATACCAATTAAATTACAAAGGATGTGCTGGCATTCAAAATCAAAATAGCATATAGTGAAGTGCTAATAAGTGGCTATGTGAAGGGTACAGGAATTCAAAGGACAAATATGTATTGCATTTGCTAACAGCCTGGGACACCCCACTGGACACAAGTGTCCCTTTTCAGGAGCAGCCCAGGAGTACTGTCTCCTGAAGTAACTTGGTCAGAATCACAAAGAAGACAAATGTAGTTTCCCATCACCACCTCCAGCAGGGAAAAGTACATGCATAGTTTTATAATATGCAATTTTATCAAGTAACAGTTTTGAAGTGTTTGTGAGTCATCAAAGCTGCCTAACATCAAACTACAAGATTCAGAAAGTCACATTCCATCCAGTTAGAAATACACACACACACACACACATATATATATATATATATAATGTATATGTAGGTATGTATATATATATATATATATATATATATATATATATATATATATAGATATATAGATATATAGATATATGTGTGTGTGTGTGTGTAGATATATATATATATATATATATATATATATGGGTCTATATCAAAAAGTCGACAAGTCATAAAATAGACATTCAGTTGTTCGACACGAAAACAACGACAATTCAGATAAACGAAACCTTAAATGAACGACTTTTAATTGTTCGACAAGGAAATGTTCTATAAACAAATGCTTGTTTAAACTACACAGCAAAGTGACTAAACTATACCACTTACAAACATTTAAACTTCGTATAATTGAAGTAAGTAAACTCTGCTTCAGTTGTAATTATTAAATAAATATCATTATTTTGTTAGCAAATACAAATGAAGTGCACAAGTTAAATACCCGCGTTGTTGAGTGCGGTACGTGCTCTGCACCGAAGACAACATGGCGAATACACAAATGAATAGTGCTGGAGAAATAGGATGTATATATCATACCGTACAATCACAGAAAATGAAACCAATGTTAGTAATTGATAACTACTTGTACTACCTAGAACGTACAAGGGAAAGTAAGAGATATTGGGCTTGTAAATATAAGATTACAGAGCGTTGTAAGGGTAGAGCTGTTACTCTGTATTTGCCGAATGGCGATAAACTGGAGAAATCAGTTACACATTCTCATGCTGCAGACCCGGGAGAATTGCAACGATATGTTGTCTGTAGTAATGTAAAATGTACAGCTACTATGGCTAGGGACACACCAGCACTAATAGTGGACGATGCTTTAGCATCCACCGTTTATACCAACTGCTTTGTGTTCCGTTATAGGGCGAAGTGTTAACATAACGATAGTGTATCATATAGCACACTGTTGTCGGATATTTCATTTTGAGTTTTCGAAGAAGTGAAATTCATTCATTTGAAGTTTCGTTGATTTGAATTGTCGTTGTTTTCGTGTCGAACAAGTAAATGTCGATGTTATGATTTGTCGATGTTCTGATATAGACCCATATATATATATATATATATATATATATATATATATATATATATATATGTGTGTCTGTATGTATATATATATATATATATATATATATATATATATATATATATATGTGTGTGTGTGTGTGTGTGTGTGTGTGTGTGTGTGTGTATGTATATATATATATATATATATATATACATTTATTGGGTTTATATTAGAACATCGAAGAATTGCTACATCGAATGATCTGAATATCGAACCATTTCACTCGAAACAGCACAACATCGAACACTCAGAACAGCAAATTTTTCCCAGGGAAAAATTTGCTGTTCCAACAAACATACACACAGCACAAGCACACCAAAATACATAATCCACACACATACGCTTAACAAAACCCTACACTAAACCATACATACACTACTAGCTATCCACGTACCTTAACCCAGCCCTAACCCTAAGGTCCGTAACTACTGCACACTCACCTTACCCGCTCCCTAACCCCAAAGTCCCTATCGCACACTCACCTTACCTGCTCCCTAACCCTAAAGTCCCTATCGCACACTCACCTTACCCGCTCCCTAACCCTAAGGTCCCTATCTATATATATATATATATATATATATATATATATATATATATATATATATAATTTATCTGTTTCTACATTTGTTGACTGGGTAAGTACACACTGGTCCAAGAACCC
This sequence comes from Protopterus annectens, assembly GCF_019279795.1. NCBI lineage: Eukaryota > Metazoa > Chordata > Ceratodontiformes > Protopteridae > Protopterus > Protopterus annectens. The sequence goes on from NC_056746.1 coordinate 587,255,003, forward strand.
TTTTTAGACATGACTCAGACCATTTAGACACAATTATATTAACAATATTCTAGGCTGCTGCAATGAACATCTTAAATCACCAGTGCAGCAAACTACAATATTTTGAACCCTGTTACTAAAACCTGTCCTGATTTTTATTAAAGAAGCATTATTTATACACAAAGATGTTCTTTAGAGCATATATTGCAAAATAATTATATAACTGCTTTTACGCCGTTATTTCCACTACATCCTCATTGTTATGCTCAAAGCCACTGTGTAGTCGTTTTGTACCAAAAATCGCTTTGTGTATTTGTTCCCTGTGCCATGGTTACTACAGAATACAGAAATTATTTTCTTGCAAAATAAGTAGCACAGTTATTTATAATAGTGGCTTCTTAGTCAGTATCAGTCAAACTGATACAAATCCACTGTAATTTAAAATTTCACTCTACTGGACCCACATGAATCTCATACCTGGCACTGGCTTATTTGATTCAACTATATTTCAAGTCTAAATGGCAGCTTGGATGGTTACTTTTCATTTAGAGAATAGCTCTATACTTCAACACTTGTATTTATAAATAAAATGCTTAATTTGTTGCAGGTTACATGATAATACATATGTTAATGTTCAGACCTCTTATCTTGCATTTGCAGCAAGCCATAAATAATCCATCTAAATAGCAACAAATAAATCTCTTGCAGATATTTGCATTTCCTCTGCTTATTATGCAATGGGTTTGACATCAACATTACACCTTTCCCAATGCAGACTGCAAGCAGCTGATTTGCATTTCTTAAAACATGATATTTCTTTTTCATTGGTTAAAAATATCTTTTATCAGGAGGAGGGGTCCTTCTTGTGGCAGGTAACCATCAGCTGCCAGATGCTCCTCCTGGTTCTCCAGGTCATCTCTATCCAGTGTAATGCCTAGGATTGTCACTAGATTTTAGGATGGATTGGCTTGGTGGGACAGGAAGTGAATTGGGAACTTCTAAAGAGGTAGAGAGAAGTTAACCCACTTGCAGAATCATATATACAGGAGCGGCCTTAGGTCAATTGGTGCCCTAGGCAAAAGGGCTCCACGGCACCCCTCCACACCACCCATCCTGGTCTACCTACACCAGATGAATACTGGAAATGTGCCCCTGCTAGAGAGGTGCCCTAGACAGCTGCCTAGTTGGCCTATGCCTAAGGCCGGCTATGCATATATACTGTCCATGAGAAGGACTGTCATATGCATTAATGTTCACCCTTTGGTATGCTGAAGTAATGGATGAATAGGGTAAGCATGCACCATGGAATATGGCCCTGCCTTTATGATAATACACACTTCAGAACCTTCCCAGCCTACTGCTTGCTACCGCTTCTGGTAACAGTCTTTGTTCTCCAGATGGACATGAAGTTAGGTGTAACCATCTTATTCCCATACCGTAGCCACCTGAGAAAGGTAAATAGATGTAAGCATAAAGTGCAATACCCTAAATAAAGCAAACTGAGAGTATTACAGCTGCTAAATATAACAAATAGAAATTAACTTGAATGAGTGTTCCTGCTTAAAATGCCAAATTCCTTAAAAATCTTCTGTTTTTTTTTTCTAGTACTTAGTCAAAATTCTGAAATTCTCTGGTATTTGTCTAGAAAATTTTAAAATCTCTGTCCTTGATTATCAATAATTATACATTGCTTGCCTCAGAAGAGCCTGGTATACAGAGACTAAATAAAATCCTTATTGCCTTACCTATTATATTTAGACGTATGGAGAAGTACAGGAAAAGACTAGAGGAAGAATATAACGCATAGAAACTTGACATGCATCTAGTAATGATAAGCATTTGATGTTTTATTCAAAAGCATGTTTCATGCTGCAGTGCACTGGTACGCACAGCTCCATGTGACTCAGTGAGCATGATCACCTTGGGGGATGGGTATGTCGTGCACAGTGATATAAAGTAGCTTGTACACGAACCTTTTCACAGCAATATTCGCCTGTACACAAGTCATAAAGCAATGTGATGCACACCAATGAGAAGCTGGCTGGGGAGTAATATAACAAAACAGAAAAGAGTACTAACATAATGGCTACTATGGCACAAGCAACTCCTCCTTCCGAGACACATACTGTCCTCAGTAACATATAACATGTTACACTGGGTCACTTCTTTGCTATGCTGCAATAAGCTGCAGTGCAGTTAAAGTTATGTGTAGCTAACTGCCTATCCACTTGAATTGTGAACTATATCAGGTGTGTGACATGAGTCATATAACTCTATAGAATAACATTAAAATGAATCCTAGGTATACGTGCATATGTACAAAGGAGGCACATTGCCACACATTCATAAAATCTGCATATGAGATAGCTGCCACGTACAACCTGTACTGCTAGGTAACAGCTAAGAAAGCTAGTAAGTACAACAAAAATGTGAATAAGCTATCTTGTCTGGCCAACAAAAAGATGTTCATGTTCCAAACTGCAACACAGGTTTATATGTCACCTCCTATTACAATATGTTTAAGTGATATCTTTAAAGAAGTCTATCAAAAATACATGGAACATAAATTATTCTGAATACTATAAAATGTGGTATAGCTCATATGAAAGCACTTTTGGCCTCCTTTCTCTCATTGGCCCGCTCTCTTTTCTTCATTAATGTACAATTCTCTACATAGACAGTATGCTGCATGCATTGCGCATGCAGCACATCTGCTGATCCTGTCGGGAAGCTCTTCTCAGGTTAGTTAGTATATGGGTGAAAAAGCTATTCCAATAATTTTATTACAGCTCCATCCAGTAGTTTGGAGATGCTATAAAGCTTCACAGTGTCTTATTGCACCAGCACTGCCTGAGATACACCCTCAGCACATCCACCTGCCATGCATCCTCAAATGGTGCTCTGACTGGCAATATAGTGTGCATTTTATTTGTATGTGCATACCCCGGCCAGGGAATGCTGCCTCTGGTTCTATGAATCACACCACACTGCAAGTGCAGTACAGGCATACTCTGCAATGCCTCTGGTGTGGAGTGCTGACAGGGTCAGTGGAGTCTGCTACCCATTAGAGCTGCTCTTTGCATACAGAGATTATAGATTTTTAATTTCATGTGCTGCTGTGCATGTTTGTATATGATGCTCAACATGCACTTAAAACACACTTGATCAGTCCTTTAACAGTAGGCAGGGTGGTAGTTATAGAGTACAGCATCTATATTTCAACTGTGTATGCTTTGCTGTAATTACATAGTATTCATACACCTGTGTGACAAAACTGCCTACACATATATACCAGATATGATTAATTACTTCTTGGTATCTGGTGTACTGTTTCATAAAAGTTAGAAAATCTTCAAAATTCATGCTGATTTATAATGTCCTAAAAATGTGATGGAAAAATGAAAATTTAGTAAAGAATCTGTATTTTTCTCCTCCCATTTCAGTTATTAATATTTTTGTGCTATTTTTGTCTTACCCAAAGTAACCAATGGTCCCAGATTTTCCAGGACAGTCCCAATTTTGAATTCTCTGTCCCAGAATCCCAAACATTGTCTTTGGGACACAGAAATGTCCCAGTTTAGACCGCTCAGTCTGAATGGTGACTTGGCTTCCCAGGGTGGCCAGTCCCCCTGCTTTCCCATCCTAAGCAGCTCTGGGGACTTTGTGATTTTTCAGGGATGCCATTGGGTATGGGGTAAGGTCGTATGCCTTCACCCTGACAGGAACCTTCCAGGCCCTGCTGCCATCAGTCAGCACTCCCTCAAAGACGTCCATTGTGGGGGGTTCTGCTTGACCCCACTCACCCAGGGAGGAGCTCTTCAGGCCCTACATCCATCTACCTGATGCTCCTGTACTGACTTCTGTCAAAGCCAAACCCTACAGTCCTCCCCTTCGACCTGGCCAAGAGACCTTCCCCATCCATGGCCCCACATGTCAGGGGACTCCACCGTCTGCATGTCTCCTGCAGGCTGCCAAATCATGCCAGATCACTCATGCCCTCTGACCCTCTCAGGGGAGCTTCCCTCTGATCCCATCCACTCCTCCGGAACTCCCCTCGGCAACTGAGGGGCAGATCTTCTCTCATGAAGGCTTCAGTGTCCCCCTGCTTTCCCATCCAGAGCATCTCTGGAGACTTAGAGATTTATCGAGGATGCTGTCTGTTATGGGGTGAAGTTGGATGCCTTCACCCTGGCAGGAGTTCTCTAGGCCCCTCTGCCATCCACCCTGGTGCTTCCTCAAGGACTTCCATCATGAGGAGCTCTGCCTGACACCATTCATCCAGGCAGGAGCTCTCCAGGCCCCACCACTGTCCGCCAGTTGCTCCCTTAAGGGCTTCCATCATGGGGAACTGTGCCTGACCACACTCACCCAGGCAGAAGCACTCCAGGTCCCACTGCTGTCCAGCCTAGTGCTCCATTGTGGTATTTTTGACCACCTCTCCCAGGCAGGATCTCGCCCAGCCCTGCCACTATCTACCTCTCTCCCCCTTCCAGACTTTCATCCCAGAGGGAGCATGGTCCATACCCCCTCACCAGGTGAGAGCTGTCCTGTACCAGTCACTTTCCACATCTCTCTCTCTCTCTCCTTTCCAGAATTCCAATGGGACTGACCGCCTCTGGGGTTCCACTTCTACCCAAGAGAGAGAGCTCTTTTCCAGGGTTACATATCTTCCAACTGCTGCCAAATCATGCAGTGTCATGCGTGCTCTTGGAGCCTCTCAGGGGATATTCCCCATTCCATGAGGCTGGGAAGATCCCCTCTCAGGGGATCTTCCCAGCCTCATGGAACTCTGCTGGGCCACAAAGCCTCAGACAGTCCCTCATCCAGACTTCCGTGACACTGGTTCTCCACTTTGCCTTGCACCTAGGGCTTTCAAACTCACAGGGGAGATGGCCCTGGGTCCCCCTATCTCTGCACTTTTTGTGGCACACCTCAGGCTCTCACCCACATGATTCCAGGTGCCGACGAATGTGCATCGCTTCAAGCCTCCTGGCATGTGGCCTCTTGCCTCCTGGGTGGTGCTATTCACAGGGTGGCATCCGCACAGTGCCTGGTGAAGGACAGGAGGTCAACCTGCCTGCCCCAGTGCGAGATGACATGGCTATCCTGTCTCCACTCCCATGGGGGCTGGGAGAATGGGATCGCAGACCTGGCTTCCCGGAGTGGCCTTCAAGTGTCCCAGTTCAGGTCCTGTAACAAAATGGTCACCTTGGTCTGACCATCAAAGGTTACTCAGAATGAATCTAAAAGCGGTGGCATACTTCACAAAAATTCACTAAATTACAGATGAAGAATTATGTGTGTAAACTTATAGTAATACACATGGAAGAAAAATAAGCCAAAGCAGTGTACACACCTTTTTTATTTATATTCACATTTATATTCGTGCAAGAGTAAAATACATATAGGATGTTCAACACTGTATTTTAATACTAAAATAAATACTTATTTATTTGTATTTGGAAAGGAGTTTTACCTAGTGTGTTTTTCTTTTAATGAAATAATTGATTAATTAATTTGATGATGTCAAATGACTTATTTGTATTTAAAACACAGATTCAGTTGTTCATTTTATTCTGACAAAGTCCTTAATTGTCTTAGATGAAAGCACTTAATTTAATTTGTATACAGTGTTTCAATAAATACCTGATAGACATTTATCTCTGGTCACTCGTGTCTGAGTAGTGTGTTTGGACTGTGGAACTGCATTTTGTAGTCTGGTCCTGGAGCTAGTTTTTTGGGTATTATGTGTATAAACAAGTATGGGCGGCCGCGGTGGTGCAGCGGTTAGCATTGTCACCTCACAGCAAGAGGTTCTCTGGTTAGATCCTTGGCTGGGGTGCCTTCTGTGTGGCGTCTGCATGTCCTCCCTGTGGCCGTGTGGGTTTCCTCCGGGTGCTCCGGTTTCCTCCCACATCCCAAAGACATGCTGCAGGTGGATTGGACACTCTAAATTGGCCCTAGGTGTGAGTGTGTGCCTTCTGTGGACGGTTGGGCGCCGGGCTGGCAACTCGACACTGTAAAACTCCATTGCCAGTCATGAGCGGACAGGTGATCCGCTGTGGCGACCCCTGAGAAAAAGCCAAAAGAAGAAGAAGATGTGTATAACAAGTATAAATATCTGTATAGGTGTGTGTGTGTGTGTGTGTGTGTGTGTGTGTGTGTGTGTGTGTGTGTGTGTGTGTGTGTGTGTGTGTGTGTGTGTGTGTGTGTGTGTGTGTGTGTGTGTGTGTGTGTATGTGCATGTGCGTGTGTGTGTGTGTATGGGTCTACTACTGTAGATTGAAATTACACTATTTTGAAATACGTTAGTAGTGTCCCATTAACGCGAAAGTGCAACTCAACGAAAGTGCACTTTCGGGAAAGTCACTAGAATGAATGAATGGTTAGGGCTTGGGTAATGAATAGTGGATAGCTAATAGGGCTATCCACTATCCTTAACCCAAGCCCTAACCCTAAGGTCCGTGACTACTGCACCACAATGCAGGAAATTGTATTTACTCCACTGAGCAGTAGTTATGGACCCATTTCCTGTACTGTGGTGTGGTAGTCACGGACCTTAGGGTTAGGCCTTGGGTTAAGGATAGTGGATAGCCCTACTAGCTATCCACTATCCTTAACCCAAGCCCTAACCCTAAGGTCTGTCACTACCACACCACATTGCAGGAAATGTCCCGTTCGACTTAGTGACTTTCGCAAAAGTGCACTTTCGTTGAAGTGCACTTTTGCATTAGTGGGACACTTCTATCATATTTTGAAATAGTGTAATTTAGATCTACGGTAGTAGACCCATATATATATATATATATATATATATATATATATATATATATATATATGGGCCTACTTGAGATAACCAAAATCTCAGTAGATCGACATTCAAAACACCGAGCCCTGAACACCCAAATCCCATAAACCCGACACCTTACATACCAGACACAAAAAACACTGACAACACTAAATCTCAACTTACCCCCATGCAACAAATCAAGCACAGCAGACACGAACACCATACTAAAAGCAGAAAAGTCCTGAAGAATTTGCAGTAATCACCAGCCAGAAAACTTTATTTGTGTAAATTCTTTAACGCTGAAATTGTGCAAGGCGTTTTCGTTCGAGTGTCACCCAGACTTCTTCAGAAATCAAAACAATTGACACAAAGTTAATTGCTCTTATATACACTAAACTTGATTGAACAATTAAGATAATAAACTTGTAAAATCACTAGACAATTAATTATTAATAACTGAATGGTGAAGAAATGAAATACATAGAAAAAAGACCTATACATGACTTCTAAACATTTAAAGCCATACATATATATGCATAAACGCTTAAAACTAACAACATTAATAAATATCATAGGTTTTATAAAAAATACTGTATGGAAATAAAATAATAATAAAATTAAAACAACACCAGTTTCCAATATGATGTAATAAATATGAATTTAAAAACATGAGAAATAAATGCAATGCAATAATTTACAGTTTGACCGATTTCAGTTTAAGAAGTGGTGATATAGAAATGGAATCATTAAGTCCTGGGGTTCTAGTGGCTTCCAATTTAATTTGCCAAAGAGTTTCTCTATGTTCTAATTTAATTTCCCAAAGACCCCCCCCCCCAATGTCCTTAGAAACCATTTCAATAACATAAAAATAAAACTGAGCAGTATTACACATTAAGGTATGCCTATAAAGTGCATTAGTTTTGTTTTTCTTACTGACATCATTAATATGTTTGTAAATCACAACATCTACATAAAACAATGTAAACAAGCCCTTGTGAGTTGCAATTACAATGATTATTAGTACTAATGGTTATCCCTCTAGCCTGTAAAAATAATTCTTCACCTTGTAATATGTATTTACATTGGTTGCAGGCACCACATTTGAAAGTCCCTTGTCTTCTAAATGGAAAAATATTCAAATTAGCAGCTTGCTCCAATGCATTTTTAATATTTTGTCCCTTCTTATATACAACTTGAAGGGGTTTGTTTTTGAACACTTCTAAATCAGTAAACTCTGAAAATCTCTTCCACTCTTTGTCCAGAATGGCCCTAATCTGATGTGCATTATTACTAAAATTAGTAACAAAGGCTCTACCATAATTAACCTGATCATTATTCCGTGTGGGACCTAGTGATTGAGGGCACAAACCTTTACTAAGTACTGGGGAAAATCGATCATGTCTCCCTGAAATAACTTGTTGTTGTATTTCAAGAATAAGGTCTAAAGGATATCCCCTGTCCTTAAACATTTCCTGCAAGGTATGACATTCAGTAATAAAATCTTGTTCTTGTGATGTCATGCGACTAACACAGACATATTGTCCTTTAAGTATACTCTTTTGTCGAGACATAGGATGATTACTATCATAACCAATATAAGTATTAGAAATGAGTTTACTGATTTAGAAGTGTTCAAAAACAAACCTCTTCAAGTTGTATATAAGAAGGGACAAAATATTAAAAATGCATTGGAGCAAGCTGCTAATTTGAATATTTTTCCATTTAGAAGACAAGGGACTTTCAAATGTGGTGCCTGCAACCAATGTAAATACATATTACAAGGTGAAGAATTATTTTTACAGGCTAGAGGGATAACCATTAGTACTAATAATCATTGTAATTGCAACTCACAAGGGCTTGTTTACATTGTTTTATGTAGATGTTGTGATGCATTTTATGTGGGGAAAACTGAGCGTACTCTTTGGCAAATTAAATTGGTGTTGTTTTAATTTTATTATTTTATTTCCATACAGTATTTTTTATAAAACCTATGATATTTATTAATGTTGTTGGTTTTAAGTGTTTATGTATATATATGTATAGTTCTAAATGTTTAGAAGTCGAGTATAAGTCTTTTTTTCTATGTATTTCATTTCTTCACCATTCAGTTATTAATAATTAATTGTCTAGTGATTTTACAAGTTTATTAGCTTACTTGTTCAATCAAGTTTAGGGTATATAAGAGCAATTAACTTTGTGTCAGTTGTTTTGATTTCTGAAGAAGTCTGGGTGACACTCAAATGAAAACGCCTTGTACAATTTCAGCATTAAGGAATTTACACAAAGTTTTCTGGCTGATGATTACTGCAAATTCTTCAGGCCTTTTTGTTTGTTTATGGCTTTGGTTTGGCTCACTTTTTTCTTGATTCTTGGTTTAATGGAGCCGCTTGAAGAATTTAATTCACCCTTACAGAGCCCAAGTGATGTATGGAGCCGTGAAACGGGTGAACTTTGTAATATTTCCAGCCAGTTATCCCAGCTGATGGATCTTTTAACCCCAATTGATTTAGGGGTTGCAACTTTACTATCTAATGTCAGTTTGCCTGGTAACCAGGAAATTCTTTTACGTCGAGAACGTCAAGTGAACACTGTGTGCGGCCGTTAACATTAACGGTCCAAACGAACAAACTTTGGACAATATTCCTTCTATTTTGCGACCAGAACAAGTGGTTAATTCTACTCAACAGAATAACATAGCGACCAGTGAGGCTGGTGGTTCCACACAACAAGATTTTGATGAATGGCTACAGCAGAAGCCAATATTTCTCAACCGTGGACCTCAATCAGTTCATACTGAAAACACGGACACTTTCAGAATAAGCCTTGACAAACTTCATGAGGCTTTGACTAAATTTAAAGTTTTAAATATTGAGAATACCTATTTGGGGGAATGTGTCAGACAGGGGATAGTACCCAAGGGGCTTAGAGTTCACAAATACCCCAACAATGTTATAGTAGGCAGTGATTTTTATAAAGAGTTGATTAATATTTTTGATAGATGTGGAATTGAAATCTTGAAAGCCATGATATGTAACAATGAACGGGAAATGAATGTTTTGAAAGAACATATAGATGCATTGAATACTGTGATTAGGAATGATTTATTGTTTGGTGTACAAGCAGAACGTGACAAATATTTTAGTATTAGAATCGCTATAGATAGAAAATGTGAAGATATTTTAAATAGAAAATGTAAGAAACTAGATAGAGATTTAAAGGAATATAGTGAAGGTAAACAATACCCACCACCAAGGTTTCAATACTACATGGTATCTGCCAATAGAACATATGCTCAGGCTTTACAAGATTTTGAACCTTTGGAAACTAATGGGAATAATACATCTACTACTGGGGGTCAGGAGGTACATTATGATAATGACAATGGGGGATATGTTTCCCCCCGGAGATCAGAAAGACTCAGACAAAAAAACTATAACACACATTTTCATCAAGCCCCCCCCCCCCAACTGAGGTGAGGGGGCAGCAGGCAGACTTACAGGTAGATACTTTTACTACTAATTTACTTAGTACTCATAATGGTCACCATACTGTAAGCCTGCGAGGATTTCATATTTTTAATTATAGTTCCCTGGAAGTTACTCCAGAATTTTTTTGTCTTTTTACCAGAGTTTAAATTTATACCCCGGAAAAATCGTTATTTGTCACAAGTTATTTTAGATATTAAGTTGTTTATTAGAAAACTAAATTTAGAACATTTTTTTCAAGGAAATGCCTATACTTTCAATGTGGATGTACCCCAAAAGAGCAGTACTTTTAATCCACAGTTACTTCCCCAGTTAAAGAATTTGGAGAGTATACTAGAAGGGGAAATAAGAAAATTATATAAAAACCCATCTAATATGCATATTAATCATAATTTGACTAAAGAAGAAAATATTTTGTTCAAACAGTTATGTTGTAATCATGAGGTTCGTATTATGGAACCCGACAAGGGTGGCAGAATAGTGCTCATGGATAAAAGTATCTATAAGGATAAAATGTTTTTCTTGTTAAATAATGAATGTAGATATAGCACAGTATCTATTAATGAGATTAATGTAGCATACAAGAAAATTGACTTGGCCCTCAAGGATCTATTTGATCAAGGGGTTATTGATGCACAAGTACATTCCTATTTAACAAACAACTGTCCTAGGGTACCAAATATATTTGGCATACCCAAGGTCCACAAGAGTGTTGACAACCCCCCACTTAGACCTATAGTGGCTTCTGAAGGCTTAAAAGTGGCTTCTATAGCCAAATTTTTGGACTGGAAATTAAAAACCCTATGGGGGGTTGTTCACATATACTCAAGGACTCTTGGGATTTCTTGGCCAAAATTAAACTTGAATATTGTGTTGATGGACTTATTTTTCTTTATATAGACATAATAGATTTGTTTTCAGTTATTCCACATGATACCGGGCTATTATGGTTGGAAGAAGCACTTAGAATGTGTCCTAATATTTCTGAAAATGATGTCTTTCTTTGCTTAGAACTAGCTGACTTGGTACTCAGAAACAATTTTTTGTTTTATGAAGGACAGTTTCTTCGGCAAGAACAAGGTGCTGCCATGGGAGCTAGTTGCTCCCCTACCTATGCAGATATCATTTTGTCTGTCTGGGAGAAAAAGTTTATACACAATTGTATATTTGCACAATATTGCAATTTATATGTCCGCTACCTGAATGACATTTGTATTTTCTGGACATCTGATATGTCTCAAATGGAATAATTTATGACATATTTGAAACAAACTACCAATTTTCTTCAGTTTACTCAACACATTTCAACAGTATCCTTTAACTATTTAGATGTAACTGTATCTTGTATAGACAATGGTTTTAAATCTGTGGTCTACCGAAAGCCTACATTTTCTAATACTTATACTGGTTATGATAGTCATCATCCTATGTCTCGACAAAAGAGTATACTTAAAGGACAATATGTCCATGTTAGTCGCATGACATCACAAGATCAAGATTTTATTACTGAATGTCATACCTTGCAGGAAATGTTTAAGGACAGGGGATATCCTTTAGACCTTATTCTTGAAATACAACAACAAGTCATTTTAGGGAGACATGATAGATTTTCAACCAGTACTTAGTAAAGGTTTGTGCCCTCAATCACCAGGTCCCACACAGAATAATGATCAGGTTAATTATGGTAGAGCCTTTGTTACTAATTTTAGTAATAATGCACATCAGATTAGGGCCATTCTGGACAAAGAGTGGAAGAGATTTTCAGAGTTTGCTGATTTAGAAGTGTTCAAAAACAAACCTCTTCAAGTTGTATATAAGAAGGGACAAAATATTAAAAATGCATTGGAGCAAGCTGCTAATTTGAATATTTTTCCATTTAGAAGACAAGGGACTTTCAAATGTGGTGCCTGCAACCAATGTAAATACATATTACAAGGTGAAGAATTATTTTTACAGGCTAGAGGTATAACCATTAGTACTAATAATCATTGTAATTGCAACTCACAAGGGCTTGTTTACATACCTTTCTAGACTATATGAAGAGAGACATCATGTAGCTCTCAGAATGTGTGTCCAAGCCTGGTATGAGCCTAGCATTGAGCAGTATGTTACATTCTCTGAAAATAATGCCACAATATGAACAGATGATGACTGACTTAATAATTTGCTTAGCTTCCGGTGTCATTCTAAGGGGTACAATATTTGTCAGTATGGAAGGAGATGGTCAACAGTCCATACTGCTTTGCCAGGGATGGTCTGCACCTCCACTCTCTAGGCTTTTAAATATTAGCTAAAACATTGCCTATCCCATAGTGCCTTTTTAGGCAATGCCAAACTGAAAGTAAAGTACTTCCAACTTAACAAATCAAAACTAGGAAAATCTAAAGGTGTCACTGCTCAGTGCTAGGAGTCCAAACAAGAAACTCCACTCCCTAAAAGCTTTCCTTACCCTAGAAAATGCTGACATCTATACAGTCACTGAGACATGGTTTAAAGCTATGGAAGCACATGGGCAGTGCAAGATTATAATGTTTTCCACACGTTTTGACAGCTACTTCACAGACAGGAACTAAAGGTGGCGGTGTCTCGATTTACATCAGAAATAAATATACCTCAAGACTGGTCAAACAGGACAATGCACCTGAGCTTCTCCACATTCAAATTACCTTTGGCAAAATCACATGACACTTCCTTGGAAGTTATAGGTCACCCTGTATGACCCGGAAAACTCACAATATGTACTTAAGCTTATTGGAAATGCTCACCATCCAACCCAATATCATATTCATAGGTGACTTTAATTATCCTACTATTAACTGGATATCATGCGAGACAGCAAATATGCAAGCAAAGAGATCTCTGGATTTTGTAAACACAAACTCCCTGGACCAGATTGTCAGTACGCCAACAAGAGGTGCAACCATACTGGATCTGGTCGTCACTAATATGGGAGAGTGATGCACATTCTCTAGTGTAATGTCTTCTCTGGTGGGGTCAGACCACAAAACAGTCTTTTTTAAAGTAAAAATAAAACCCAGAACTCCAACTATCCCTGGAATGCTCAGGAGCTACTCTAAGACTAACTTCCTACTATTAAGTGATCACCTGGAAAATGTTCAAGCCTCCATAAACCCTGATAACACTGCTACATACATGAAACTGTTCACAGGAAGCCAATATAAGCATATTAATAGCCGCATAAAGGCAGATGTACACACCAGGAAGACATACAGAGCTAGCTCGAAAAACAAGCCACCCTAGTAGAATCACAACATTGATATGTTGTATAACAGAAGGAAGAAAATCTTGGCAAAACTTAGGAGGCATAACCACCAGCAGAATAAAAACACTCTCATCAAACTAAATAGACAATTCTGAGGACAAATAAAGTCTACCAAAGCCAAATTTGGGGAAAATTTGGCTTCCCAGGCCAAGGACAACCAAAAGGCATTCTTTAGCTATAGCGGCAACTTCAAAGGCAGTACACAGTTGTGTGCAGAGCTCATTGTTAATGGGGCCATGTATACTGAGCCAGAAGATATAGCAAACCTACTGGCAAACAAATTCATCCCCTCAATCTCCACTCAGGAAATATCATCAAATATAACTTTCCCTGCTATCATGAGGAAACAGGTCCTCAATGCTCTCTCTGAGGCTAAGAACGCTGCATCAATGGGCCCAGACAATATTCCAGGATGCCTTCTAAATAGCATGAAACATAACTTATCAAGCCCTCTGGAATTGTTATTTAACTGTGGCCTCCAAACAGGCTTCTTCCCTCACAAATTGAGAACAGCAACAGTCATCCCTCTGTACAAAGATGGGCCATCTATAAACCCCGGAAACTACAGACACATAAGTCTCACTAGTCAAATATGCAAAACCTTGGAAAGAATTATCATGGGAATGATCAATAATGACATAAGAAACCTGCAAACATTGGACCCAACCCAATTTGGTTTTGTCAAGGGCAAGTCATGCCAACAAAGCCTGGTGAACTTCTTTGAAAAGGTCACCAAATCAATGGATGAGGGCAAAACTGTTCACACTGCCTACCTTGACCTGGCCAAGGCCTTTGACACAATAGTCCACTCAGGTATTGTCAACAAGCTCAGGTGGTTAAGTATAAACCCTTACGTCACCCAGTGGATATTCAGCAGGCTCATAGACAGGAACCAGGAAGTTAGAATTGGGGAGTCCACCTCTACAAAGAGGCCAGTTACAGGAAAAGTCCCTCAGGGATCAGTCCTGGAACTGCTCCTTTTTGGAAGTTACTTCTGTCAAGTCAAGGCCAATGTCAAGGGCCTCTCACTGACTAAATATACAAATGATTGCAAATTAGGAACAGTCAAAGAATCCCCCACCAACACAAATGTTCTCCAGGAAGAGCTGACATAAACAAATAACTTGTGCCAGAGCCATGGACTAAAACTAAATGCCACAAAATGCATAAGAGTATCCTTTGGAAAGTCAGCCACCCCTAATAACTATTACACACCCCAAGAGTTGACCCAGTAGTCAGGGACTTGGGTACACGCATACACAATAATATAGCCTTTGGCCAACATGTGCCTACAGTAGTGAGGAAATCATTCTGTGTTGCGCGACATATAAACAAAGGCATGACATCTAGGTCCAAGGAGGTAATTGAGTACAATGCCCTATCAGGCACACCCAAACTGGAATGTCCACAGAGGTTCCTCAGTAAAGAATAAATGACAAAATTAACATGTCCTATGTAGATGGCCTCAAAGCCCTATCCCTATATTCTGTCTTCTACAAGCTGTTGAGGGGAGATCTATGCCTGGCATACAAGGCATTACCAAACCCCACCATGATGGAGCTCCTGCATATCTGCAAAATAAACAGCACCAAAATTACCAATTCTAAAAACGTAAACCTTGTCTGTGATATAAATGGGATCTGCTGAAGAGACAAGTATGTATCCCAGAGACTACCCCTTCTCTGGAACAAGCTCCCCATCCATGTGGAGCAGAGTTCCTCCCTGATTGTAACTTGGACAATTGGATGGGGAACAGGAAATTCATCCCTGGTTTGGCACCTATGTCTCTAATGGACACAAGCAGCCTATAAATTGTTCTTCTCCCAGGCCACAGCTTTTAAATGTTTCACCCCCCAGGTTCCTACTTACATTTATCAAGGGTAACAGAACTTGTCAGAGATTTGGGATGCATGGCTAGGCTTAAGAAGGCCCTTGTGGTCATTAGTATAGCAAACACCAATGAACCTATGAAACAATCCTACATGAAATGGTCTGCATGATGTTTCAGGCCCAGTGCAACTTTTTGTCCTGAATGATATAAGCTTACCATTTTGAAGAAGTTACATTTTCTGCCAGCAATGAGTATCCACCCTACTGTGTTCAGATTTGATAATGGAAATTGCTGGACAAGTTGATACAACTTCTACCTGATGAGCACCGAACCCACAGGTGTTTAATTCCATATGATTTTGACTCTGTGAATAATCCCTACACACAAAAAAAAAACTGATCATTCATATGGGCAATTCAAGTGGCAAATGACTAGTCTGAGAAATGAGAATCCTGGTACTTTCACTTCTAGTAAAAATAATTTTTCAAAACAGGCTCATAGGTAGTCACTAGGCATGCAGTCCAGGAGTCCATTACAGAGCCTAGCCCAAATTCCCACTTGCCCCCAAGCACTGTCTAGTTAAGTGAGTTGCTCAGGGTTACATAGTCGGCTGATGAAGGTGAAAAGATTCACACCCTGTACTCTTGGCATGGGTTACACAGTGGGCTGATGAAGGTGAAAAGATTCACACCCTGTACCCCTGGCACAGGTTACACAGTGGGCTGATGAAGATGAAAAGATTCACACCCTGTACCCCTGGCACAGGTTGCACAGTGGGGTGATGAAGGTGAAAAGATTCATACCCTGTACCCCTGGCGCAGGTTATACAGTAGGCTGATGAAGGTGAACAAATTCACACCCTGTACTCCTGGCACTGGTTACACAGTGGACTGATAAAGGTGAAAAGATTCACACCCTGTACCCCTGGCACAGGTTACACAGTGGGCTGATGAAGGTGAAAAGATTCACACCCTGTACCCCTGACACAGGTTACACAGTGGGCTGATAAAGGTGAAAAGAGTCATACCCTGTACCTCTGGCACTGGTTACACAGTGGACTGATAAAGGTGAAAAGATTCACACCCTGTACCCCTGGCACAGGTTACACAGTGGGCTGATGAAGGCGAAAATGATCACACCCTGCACCCCTGGCACAGGTTACACAGTAGGCTGATGAAGGTGAAAAGATTCACACCCTCTACCCCTGGCACAGGTTACACAGTGGACTGATAAAGGTGAAAAGATTCACACCCTGTACCCCTGGCATAGGTTACACGGTGGGCTGATGAAGGTGTAAAGATTCACATCCTGTACCTCTGGCACAGGTTACACACTGATGAAGGTGAAAAGAGTCACACCCTGTACCCCGGCACAGGTTACACAGTGGGCTGATGAAGGTGAAAAGATTCACACCCTGTACCCTTGGCACAAGTTACACAGTGGGCTGATAAAGATGAAAAGATTCACACCCTGTACCCATGCCATGGGTTACACATTGGGCTGATGAAAGTAAAAAGATTCACACCCTGTACCCCTGACACAGGTTACACAGTGGGCTGATGAAAGTGAAAAGATTCACACCCTGTACCCCTGGCACAGGTTACACAGTGGGCTGATGAAAGTGAAAAGATTCACACCCTGTACCCCTGACACAGATTACACAGTGGGCTGATGAAAGTAAAAAGATTCACACCCTGTACCCCTAGCAGATGTTACACAGTGGGCTGATGAAGGTGAAAAGATTCACGCCCTGTACCCCTGGCACAGGTTACACAGTGGGGTGATGAAGGTGAAAAGATTCACACCCTGTACCCCTGACACAGATTACACAGTGGGCTGATGAAAGTGAAAAGATTCACACCCTGTACCCCTAGCAGATGTTACACAGTGGGCTGATGAAGGTGAAAAGATTCACGCCCTGTACCCCTGGCACAGGTTACACAGTGGGGTGATGAAGGTGAAAAGATTCACACCCTGTACCCCTGACACAGATTACACAGTGGGCTGATGAAAGTGAAAAGATTCACACCCTGTACCCCTAGCAGATGTTACACAGTGGGCTGATGAAGGTGAAAAGATTCACGCCCTGTACCCCTGGCACAGGTTACACAGTGGGTGATGAAGGTGAAAAGATTCACACCCTGTACCCCTGACACAGATTACACAGTGGGCTGATGAAGGTGAAAAGATTCACACCCTGTACCCCTAGCAGATGTTACACAGTGGGCTGATGAAGGTGAAAAGATTCACACCCTGTACCCCTGGCACAGGTTACACAGTGGGCTGATGAAGGTGAAAAGATTCACACCCTGTACCCCTAGCAGATGTTACACAGTGGGCTGATGAAGGTGAAAAGATTCACACCCTGTACCCCTAGCAGATGTTACACAGTGGGCTGATGAAGGTGAAAAGATTCACACCCTGTACCCCTGACAAACAAAGCAGCTCATTAACAAGCTGGAGTTTTAATCCACTATACTTACTGACAGATTCAAATTCTGTGCAAAATATTCTGAAATGCAAATACTCATAGTACTCTCAAATGCAGAAACACTTTCATCAGCAGATAAAATTTATTAGTCACCAAATTCTTTACTGAAACTTGGAAATCAGAATTTAATCTGAACACAGCAGCAAAGCCATGCTTTTACCTATTACCTTTTACCTATTACACTTGATACACTGTCTTGGTTAACTTCAAGGGAAGTTCTTCTTCATACTCTGTGTGGGGGTTAATTCAAATCAGTTAATATAAATAACGAAGAAGTAGCCAAAGAATGTTCTGCAAACAACTGTTTACCATTCCACATCACAAGCTGAAGAGTCTCTTCAACATAAAGCAGAATGAAAAGGACATATTTCTAAAATGATCATAGATTCTGATAACTGTGTTCACAGGCTACAATTGTCTAAGAATTCTACCTTTCATTAAAAAGGTCCTGCCGTGTATCTGTACACACACACACACACACACACACACACACACACACACACACACACACACACACACACAGCATAAAGATGCAATGCAAACACTATTCACCTTCAGTATTTCACATTTTACTTCACAGTTGACTCCTTTTAAAGGTGCATTTGTTACTGCAGCATTATTCCAGCTACATGTATTTATCAACCACCTTCACTCAAAGTACAGAATTCCCTTCTGGATATACTGGCAACTTTTCACATGAAGGCTAGACAGTTGTATAGTATTTTCAATGTTCACCACTAGATGTCAGCAAACACCTGTGATTTTGAATGTCTAGCTTTCCAAAGTATTTTGGGCCACTTAGAGCTGTGGGTTTTATTGTGGTGTGATGCATAAGATCATTGCTCTTAGTGAGTCTGTGTGGCTGATGTGTCTATATGTAAATTGCAATGTTGCTCAAACATGATACTTTATTGATCATGTCTAAAATTATGAAGAATCCCACTGTATAAAGCATAAGTTAGTATTTAATTTTGCAGACATGCAGCACATGTAATGCTGACTTCAGCATGAACTGGTATAATGTAACAAACACAAACAATCTAATAGTTTGTATCAGTATGGCGACATTTCTGTTTTGGCAATACCAATTCACTTAATAAAGCTTTAACCTGTTAATTTTTTGAACATAAGGCACTACACATACACACAAACATATATATATATATATATATATATATATATATATATATATATATATATATATATATATATATATATATATATATATATATATATATATATATATACTAGCTGTACCTGGCCACGCGTTGCTGTGGCTCAGTCTGGTTAAATGGAAAAGAAAGAAAGAAAAGAGAAAGCGCACATTTCTAATATGTTTAATGTCACAATGCTTGTGGGTATACAATATTTTTTGTTGTTCCATTGTCTGTGCTGATATAGAGATTGTCTGGTTTGCCGACTCTAGAACACGCAACATATAATTGTCCATGTGAGAAGCAATCTGTATGTAGATCTAAACCGCACAATTCTAAAGACTGGCCCTGAGCTTTGTTGATGGTGATTGCAAACGCCAATCGAATTGGGAATTGCAATCTCTTAAATTGAAGTGGCATATCCGTTGGAATCATAGGAATGCGAGGAATGAGGACATCTTCACCTTTGAAAGGTCCTGTCAAGATTGTTGCTTCTATGACGTTGCTCATTAATTTTTTTACTGCAAGCCGCGTGCCGTTGCAGAGCTTTGGCTGGTTGATATTTCGCAACATGATAATTGGCACGCTGATTTTCAATTGCAGTATGTGCGGTGGCATCCCTGGCAGATCGAGTGAATTCAAAAATTCTGTTGGATAATTAACCGCTTCATCTGCTTCCACAACAGTGTCGACGGACTTGTATGTGACTGCCTTGCTTTGAATGTTAGTGTTAAGTTCGTAGACGTCTTTGTTCTTGGCTGCAAGAATAGCTCGTTCAGTCAGCCAATCGTGATTTTTATAATTGGTTTGAATATTGGGAAATACTTTTTCAACCAATTCTTCTTTTGACGTCACTAAATTGCAGAAGTTATGAGGCAATGAAATTCGTCCTGATGTCAGATCAACCGGCACCTTTCCGTTCCCAATTTCCAGCAATTGATGTGAGAATATCTCAGCTGATCGATCGTTTTGCAGCTGGACACGCATATTTGTAGTTAATTTTAACGTCTTTACGTGAAGCCACAAAGTAGAGTATTTCAGGCAAGCATTTATTTTGTCCGCTGGTGTCGATTGAGGAGAACGAAGCAGATCTGAAGCTGCAGAACGCGATCGCCATGCTCGCAACCGTGCATCCTCAAGTCTGGCTGCACGTCGCTCTGCTGCTTCCTCGACATGTATTTGAGCCATTCTTTGTCTGTTTCACTTGTTCGCTGATGCCCGTTCTTCCTCAGTTTGATTTGCAATTACTCGTTGCACTGCTTCCGCTCTGCAAGTACGACGACCTAAGTTTGATCTTCTGTGAGGCATTATTTGGATGAACTAAAGCAGATCAATTGCACTGAAAAAGAAGTAAGAAAGATAGAACAAAAACATATAAAATTGCATATTTGTATACAAATATATAGAATCCATAGTAGGTATATAAAAACACACGCGTATTCGAATGCAACGTGTGACATCTATATAATAGTAGGTATATAAAAACACGCGCATATTCGAATGCAACATTGTGTGAAAATTTCAAAGCAATCAGTGAAGAACTTTCGGAGATTTAAGATTTTGAACAAATGAACATTTACATTTTTATTTATATATATATATATATATATATATATATATATATATATATATATATATATATATATATATATCTTCTTCTACTTTCGGCTTTTCCCACTTAGGGGTTGCCACAGTGGATCATCTGTTCGCTCATGATTGGCAGTGGAGTTTTACGATGTCGAGTTGCAAGCCTGGCACCCAACCTTCCACAGAAGGCACACACACACTCACACCTATGGCCAATTTAGAGTACCCAATCCACCTACTGCATGTCTTTGGGATGTGGGAGGAAACTGGAGCACCTCCCAGAGGAAACCCACGTGACCACAGGGAGGACATGCAGACTCTGCACAGAAGGCACCCCAGCTGAGAATCGAACCAGAGAACCTCATGCTGTGAGGCAACAACACTAACCGCTGCACTACCGTGGCCGCTCTAAATATCCAGAAAGCTGATTAGCAGCACAGTGGTATGGTCTGTCCCAAAACAATATTCGAGCCTTCTCTATTCTATTCTGTTCTATTATACTATATTATATATGTATTGTAGATGTCCTTTTACAGCTAAATAATCATGGCAAACAGAGCAAAACTTTGAAAACATGATAGTGCATACCATATCTTGGTAAAAGAAATATTAGGTATCATATTAATAAACGTTTTTACAATACTAAATTCCAGCTAACTTAGCAAAAATGGTTGCCCAAACTATTGCTAGAACTCTACTCCAGAAATCAACTCCTTCCTGGTCAGATCTGACCACAAGCTAATAACCATGGATATCCACATCCCACCCCCACCCACACCCCGTAACAGAAACCACAATGAAAAACTTCTCCCAAGCCAATTTTGGGCTTCTAAAAACAGAGGTGGCAAACTTCACATCGCCCATGCAAATGGAAAATAGGTGCACGACTGCTGAATCATTCACCAAGAGCACATACACAAGTGCATTCAATGAGCCATATCAAACAGAACCAAGACGCTCTCCTCCAAAAAAAAGAAGCCAATCTGGTTTACCTCTGCCATAAACAGGATCTACAACAGAAGGAAGAAATTGTTACAGAAAAGGGTGTAGTCACAAGACTGGAAAAACTTCCTTGCTAACCTCAACAAAAAACTGAGTTCCCTAATCAAATCTTCTAAAGCTAGTTACGAAAACAAAATTGTTGCAGATACTAAGGACAACCAAAAGGCATTCTATAGTTATGTCAAGAATTTACAAGGCAATACTCAGATCTGCTCTGAGCTACAGCACAATGGCAACACGTATACTGAGCCAACTGATATTGCCACTATATTGGCCGACAGGTTCAGTGCGAACTTTACTCCCCTTTCACCCCTAAAGGGCCAATCACAAGACCTGAAGAATGCCAAGTCCCTAATATCATGGCTGCACAAGTAAAAACTGCACTGTCCAAAGCCAAGAATACAGCTTCCATAGGATCCGATAGTATACATGGCTGTGTTCTACATGAATTGCAAATTGAACTGGCACCACACATGAGTGCCCTGTTCAATCACAGCCTCACTTCAGGCTTTGTCCCTTCAGAATGGCGCATTTCTACAGTCATACTACTCCACAAAGTGGGGGCGACTACTGACCCCGGGAACTACCGCCCCATTAGCCAGATGAGTCTGATATGTAAGGCTATGGAATCCATTATCATGGACCTTATAAATAGGGACATAGGGAATCTCCAATCTCAGGACCCCACATAGTTTGGGTTTGTGAAAGGTAGAGTTTGCCTGCTGAACCTGATAGACTTCTTCAAGTCTGTCACCAGAGCTGTGGATGAAGGCAAGGTAGTTCACACAGCCTACCTCGATCTTGCCACAGCCTTCAACACCATCCCTCACATCAGGAATCACAGAAAGACTCACTAAACTAGGCATAAACCCCTATGTCATAAGATGGGTTGCCAACTGGATCACTGATATAACCCACACAGTCAAAGTAGCAGACTCCAAATCTGACTACATATCAGTTACAAGTGGAATCCCATGGGGATCGGTCCTAAGTCCTCTCCTGTTTACTTCTCTGAAGTTCAAGCCAATACAAATGGACTATGGCTGACCAAGTTCGCCAATTATTGATTCACCAACTAATTTAGACATTCTACAAAAAGGCCTCACTGAGACCAATGACTAGTGCCAGAACCATGGCCTAAAGCTCAATTCCAAAAAGTGCATTGTCATTCCCTTTGGGAAAAACTCAGTACCCATTGACAACTACATCGGCAGTAGCCCACTAAACACAGAAGGTGTGATAAGAGATCTGGGGACACAGGTTGACAGCAACCTCTCCTTTGATAACCACATTGCCACTCTGGTCAGAAAGTCATTCTATGTGGCACATCTCATTACAAAAGGTTTTTCCTCCAGAAAGAAAGAGGTTATAATCCCTCTCTACTCATCCCTCATTAGACTAATTATAGAATACAATGCCCCATTTGGCATGTACCTCACTAGACACCTACAACAACTGGAAAGGCCACAAAAATATCTCACTAAGAGGATCTTAGGCCTTAAACACATATCCTATACGGACAGACTCAAAAAACTCCAGTTATACTCTGTCTCATATCACTTGCTTAGAGGCGATCTCTTCTTGACCTACAAAGCCATGTCTGTCCCAGAGCTGTTAGATATGCTATATCTAAAGAAATCCCAATCCCTCCGTGCCACATTCTCCAGGGACCTCAACCTCATTACCACAATAAACAGAACATGCTTGAGGGACAGGTTCCTAACCCAGAGACTCCCCATACTCTGGAGAAAACTTCCCACCCACATCAAGCAGAGCACTTCACTGGCCCTCTTCAAGAGAAATCTTGATGAGTGAATGGGCAATAGAAGGTTCACCCTGGGAATCACTTCAGTGGCCTTGCTTGATAGGGGACACTGGGAACTAACGTCAGTAAGCACAATGCCAGGGAATCTTCTTGGGCTAGGCTTATATAGGCTCCAGGGCCATTAGCCTAGCACACACATATGAACCTATGAACCTATTTCTGCAATTTCACTTAATCTAGCAATAGTGATCTTGCACCATTTTGTGAAAGTCATGGGAGTCTCCCTGCATTTGATTAAATTAATGGCAAAAAGAAAAGATAATCCCTGGATTTCAGTAAACTCCATGCAGGCTTTGTCCAAAGCCTACACAGAGTTTACATGTATGCACGGTGATGTGAGGGGAGCAGCAGCACTAATTACATATTTATGCCATGTACTACGTTTAAACCTAAATAAGCATGGTTTTGTGGCTGGCAACAGTGTTTCCGGCCAGGAAATGTGTAAAGCAACACAGATAGCAAATCTGTTTACCTAAGAGCACAGTAGATCATCAGGATTGCAGGGAGTGCCGCAATTATTACCAGGGCTTAACATATAGTTATGTATATGGCCCAGACACAGTACAGGACAGTTTATACAGTCAAGGGTATTATGAAATCCCATTCTAGGCATTCTGTACCAAAGCTGTGTAAATGAACTCTAAGGGTATGTGGACTACCATGTAAAACATGCACTCAGGGAAAGTGTGTATATTGAATACGGACACACAGATGAATTATAGGAATGAACACAGGGAAAGAGGGCTGGTGAAACAACCTTATGTACAGCAGATGAGGGCATGTCTATGGAAAACAGTTGTAGCAGCAACACCAATTACATATCCATATGGTACAGTTCAGACTTCACAGTGAAATGTGTATTCTGTGACTGTCAAACAAGGTGACATAACAATGGGGAAGATGTCTGTGTGAGATAAGCATCCTTACATGAACAATGCAGAGGACATCTATCAGGGATGTTATATACAATTGGGGTAAGGTGCATATTGTGAAGATGTGCAAACTGATTTTCCTGAATATGAGTGTAATCTCAGCAGAGGTCTCCAGCAAGTGGGACACTAGTAAAGGCCCATGGACAACAGTAAAAAAAACAAGCATATTCATGGACAATATCAGAATAATATCACCAGTAATCCCATGTCTCTGACATAACATATGTGATTTAGAGTGATCAAAAAGGGTTCTGTGCCAACACACTTGTACAACTATTGTGACATATCCACACTCTATGAGAGTAATCATGCACATGGTCCTGACACTGTAACATCTGCTGTAGGTGTTAGGAGGGACACTGCTATACCTGTATGTGACATTATGACCAATACAGGTTAGCTGACTAGTATGCATTGCATATACACATATGGTAAAATCCACACTGTCATGAGTGTTACCCATGCCATCAATGTTGTCAAACAGCTATGTATGTACTGTGTGCATCAGAGTTACAGGTATCAGACATGCATTTGGTGTAACAACTTGATAGGGGTTCCTCACCATCAGACAGTAATGTTTATGTCACAAAAGGAATACCTATTTATGGACAATAAGATATGTGACAGGTCACTGTGGCAAAGGTGGTACACTTCAGTTACACATCACTGGAAGATGTGTAGAGAGGTACATGAGGAAGGGTGCATTGTACTCAGTTATTGGTGTGAAAAAGGCTGCAAACTATGGAGGTATTATGGCATGTGATGTGGATGTCCTTCACATAATCAGTAGTTGTGTTGCACACAAGAGAGTAGTCAGCACTGTGGCCACATGCTGGTGGATGTTTCACATGCCATCTACTCCAGGACACAGGTCACATACCTACTGGTCTGATTATAAGGTGTGATATCCACATTATCCTTGGGTTGTGTGTTTGTTTTTCTGACAGATAACTTTTTTTTCTTTATCTGAAGAAGTTTGGTTCTTGTACCCAATGATTTTCATTAAAGTTTGTGTCCTGAGATTCTACACACTGCTGTGCTTCTTTTGCTTTACTAGTTTTGGTTGCTGATTTTTGTTGTTCCTGTTTTCCTGATGTAACAAATCATCCACGTTTTTGTTACATTGCAGGTGTTGTCATGGCTGTGGCACCAATCTTTGGTGTGTGTTGATACTGTCTGTATTATACTAATATCACAGCTGGAGTCAATGACTGCCCACAATCTGTAGTCCTTCAAACAGTTTTTTGGACACAGGATGTGAATGTTTTTTCATAACATCTGTGACTTAAATAATAGACAGTAAAGGGCCTAGCAGACAGCACTGATGTACAGAACTGATCACTGGACCTGAGATATAGGTAACATCACACATTTCAACATATTTAGATACCATATATGTGTTGCAGTGTTCTCCCCACTTGTTGATACAGGTGTTTATGGCCACATCTGACATTGTTGAGTGAATACCTCACTGTGGATTTGTGTCAAATGCCTTGGGCTTGTCAAGTTCAAAAGGATGACAGTGTTGACATCATGCATGCCCTCGATGACCTCTTTGAGGACATCTAACAGATGTAACAGACATGATGTAGAATTAACAACTCACACAGAACTGTTGCAAACAGCCAGAATATTGTTAGTGTCCATTTAGCAAAGGTCCATGATGACATGTTGGTCTCCCTCTGAGTCAGGATGTGTCTGTACATGCATGCATCGGGTGCTGTCTGCCCCAACTGAGATAGATGCATGTTGATGTATACACTTCTACAGGAATATAGTCTGGGTGGACAGTGTGTTGAAGAATGTATTCAACCGTGTCAAGGAGGTGTATGTGCCGAGTCATGCTATAGGCAATCTGTGATGTTGTCACAGCCCATTGATTCTGTGTGATAGGCCTGGATGAAGGTAAGATGGTGCATACTGGCTATCCTGATTTGGCCTAAGGTTTGGACACAACCCCCACACAGGTATCATTGAGAAACTCACCTAGCTGTGGAGTAACCCTTACATCAGTAGATGGGTAACCAACTAGCTCACTGACATAACACATACTGTGAAAGTTGTTGAATCAGCCTGTACCAATAGAGTTACCACCACTGGGGTACCCCAGGGATCTGTGCTTGGCTCTTAACTGTTTTAATCTATTTCTTGACAGTTCAGGCTAAAGTATATGGCCTTTGGCTTACTGCTTTTGATGATTCTTGCATAGTGGGTGAAATCACTGAGTACACCAATGATGATATACTACAAGATGAGCTAACACAGACAAATGATTGGTGATAAAGCCACATGGTATACAAATAAATGAAAAATGTGTCTTTATTTTGTCCTTCTGCAAAGTGGAATTCCTGCTAATTATAGCATTGACAACAGTCCCGCTATGCTGAAACCCAGTGATGCAAGCACTAGGAACACACATAGATAGCAATCTGGACTTCAACAACCAAGTATCCACACTGGTATTGAAAGCCTATGCTGTGCACATCATAAGTCATGCCATCATATTCAGATCTGAGGATTATATTACAGCACTATACTTGAACCTCATCAGAACACTAATAGAGTATAATGCTGTCTGTGGCATGTACCTCACCAGCCACATGCAGCAGCTGGAGACACCACAGGAGTTTCTCACCAAGAAAGCATAGGGCCTACAAACTATGCCATGATGTATGTGAATAGACTGAAGGCCATGTCACTGTAATCTGTATCCTATAGGATGAGGTGACCCTGCCCTGGTGGAAACAGTGCATATCCACAAATCAGATACAGCTGATGACATCAAAAGTGTCTAGTGAGGAGAATATGGTAATAACAGTGTCCCACATGATGGTGTAAAAGACTCCCTGTAATGTCAAGAAAGTGCACAAACACACACACACACACACACACACACACACACACACACACACACACACACACATACATCAGTTGACAGCATTGAGAACAGGACCCCTACCTATCTAAGTACATAAACTATAGAACTTTGTATTTAAGGCTAGCTCCACAGCTCAAGTCTGACTTGAAGTGCCTCAAACAACACTTTATAGCTGATGACAGCAGTGTCTGTTGAGGAGAATATGGTAATAACAGTGTACCACATGGTGTAAAAGGCTCTCCATAATGTCAAGCAAGTGTGCGCGCGTGCACACACACACACACACACACACACACACACACACACACACACACACACACACACACACACACCAGTTGACTGCAATGAGAACAGAACCCCCTACCTATCTAAGTATACAGCCTACAGAGCTCACTACTTAACACAAGCACCATGGCACAAGTTTGACTTTTGCAAGGTTGCAGGACAACTTATAGTGGGTGACATCAGCAGTGGATGTTGGAGAGAAGATGTTGGGAGGTCTGCATAGGTTCAAAGGTTTATAGGTTCATAGGCAGTTACTAAGCTAATGTCCCAAGATGTAGATGTGTAGGCATGTGCAAGTGTCAAAATAATGTCAATCAATGGGATTGGAGTGGTAACTGTAGGATACACACATATGCTCTTCTGGTGAGATAGACACACACACACACACACACACACACACACACACACACACACACACACACACACACACACGCACACACACATGTGTGTACACAAACAGTTGACTGCAGTGAGAACAGAACCCCCTACCTATTTAAGTATACAGACTACAGAGTTCAGTACTTTACGCAAGTGCCACAGCACAAGTCTGACTTTTACATGGCTGCAGAACAACGTATAGTGGATGATAACAGCAGTGAATATTGTAGAGAAGATGTTGGGAGGCCTGCATAGGTTCAAAGGTTTATAGGTCCATAGGCAGTTACTAGGCTAATGTCCCAAGGGCCTTTCCAAGCTTAGCCATGTAAAAAATTCCAAGTACCCTTACTGACCATAGTTAGATTATCATTGTTTCCAGAGTTATTTTGTGATCAGCACAGACTGCCTCTGCCCATGAGGGACATAGGTGCCACCCCTGGGATGAATTTATGGTCACCCATCCAGTTATCAAGGTTTAGCTTAAATAGGGTCATTGAGGAGCTCTGGGGGAGTCTATTCCAGAGGACTGGCAATCACTAGGAGATATGTCTGTCTGCCCAGCATGTTCTGTTTATGTCACAGGCTAGGTCAGGATCCCTGGAGCAAGTTATTCTTATCCCATTTGATTTGTGGATGTTCAGCATTTCCATTAGGTCAGGATCTGAGATTGCTCTGTATGCCAGGCACAAGTCACCTCTCAGCAGCCTGTATGATACTGAGTAGAGTGACAAGTATTTCAGTCCTTCCATGTATGTCAAGTTTTGGAGGCCCTGGATTCTCTTTGTCAAAAACATCTGTGGTCTCCCCAGTTGCTGCAGGTGTCTGGTGGATACAAACAGAATGGAGCATTGTACTCAATTAGTGGTCTAAAAAGGGTAGAGAACAGCAGAGCTATGACCTCCCTGGTCTTAGATGTGATAGCCTTATTTATGAGATGCATTATATAAAATGCATTTCTTACCACTATGGTCACATGATGATCAAAGTTTAGATTGTTATCATCCTGTATTCCAAGTCTCACACCACTGAGTTTGAGCTTAGATGGGTGTTATGTATATCATAATTAGCAGGGGCTACTTTTTTGTCAAAGAGGGCAATGAGGCATATTTTTGTGTTAAGTTTCAGTCGGTGAGTTTGACACCAATCATTTGTCTGTGTAAGCCCTTTCTGTAATATGTTGACACCGTTGGGGGACTCTGTATGATTGTGCCATTTACAGTTATCTGCAAACATGGTAAGCCACAGGCCATCTACCTTCACCTGGACTTCAGAGAAATAGTTTCCAAACAGTAGAGGGCCCAGCACAGATCCTTGTGATACTCCACTTGTAACTGGTCTACCGGTGGGGGTGGACTCCCCAACTTTGACAGTGTGTGTTCTGTCAGTGATCCAGTTGGCTACCCATCTAGTAATGTATGAATTATTCCCCAGATGGGAGAGTTTCTCTATGATACCTGAATTGGGGGACATGTTTTTGTATGTGACAATTTTATTAATTTCACTTTTGTATATGTTTTAATACACATTTTAAGTATTACAGCTGTTGACAAGGAAAAACACATTTGATTAATGAGTGTGGAATTTTATGGATGACATCAGTTTAATTAATATTAATGAGATGAGCACATTGGGGAAACTTGTTTGAATGGTATAAAAGTGGTTATTTTTCCGGGTCTATATTAGAATACCGACTGTTTAGGTGATCGAACACCTAAACATCGATCTTCTAATATTGAACCGCACAATGTTGAACGTCCCAGGGAAACACATCCCTCGGCCACAACACAAAAAACATTACTTTACATCTAAATTAAGTGAGGGGGCTTCACCCCCCACACCCCCTGATGTGGGGAGCTGTGCTCTCCACACACCCCTACCTATATATACCAACTCTGAGATCGCTCAACAGTAGGGAAATAGCAAACCTCCAGCGAACAGCCAAGGAAAATCTTTCCCTGCATTAAATCGGCCATTCACTGTATTTTGCTTTCAATATTAAAAGATCGATGTTTAGGTGTTCATTCACCTAAACATTCAGTCTTCTAATATAGACCCATTTTTCCATGATTGTTATGTTCTGATGAAGTTTAGGAGATTCCTGGGTGAAAGCACTTAACTGTATTGTTTTTTGCCTGCATTTTCGTTTTAACTTGTGGAATACATTAAAGAAGGGGTTCATGGCTTGGAAGTGGTGCTTTTGTGCTTACTACGGTCATGTCAAATACCTTGGCTAAATCAAGGTATGTGGTATGTACTATTTTCCCTCATCCAGTGCTTTGGTGACATTCTCAAAGAAGTCCATTAGGTTTAATAAGCAAGATCTACCCTTGACAAAACCAAACTGGGTCAGGTCAAGAGTTTTGATGGTCACCTATGTCCTTGTGGATAAGGTCCATGATTCTTTCCATAGCCTTGCAGATAAGGCTGGTTAGGCTTTTGGGTCGATAGTTCCTAGGATCAGCTGATGGATGTGTAGGCATGTTCAACTGTGAAGATAGTTCTAGTTCTGCATGTTGCCAGATTGATGTGCATTGCATATCACACAATATTTGTTATTAACTGATGTAGTGTAGTTGATATATTTGTGAACATGTACTGAGAGACCAGGGTTGCAGTGCATGGGGGAGACAACACATGGCTGCATTATAACACATGCAACATATTATTAGGGCATTCAGTTTGTTATGTTTCCACATGTAGTTTCATGGCATAAAGAATAAATGGACAGTAAACAGCACTAATACATGTTAATAGTGACTTTGCATAGGACAACAGCAAGCAGCAGGTTTGCATGACAGCTGCCAAAGTGCCCTTGCGTGATACACATTTCCATTACTTTCCCTGTTTACAAGTAAACAGTGTGCAAACGCAAAGCTCATTGCTAAAATTCTATGAGTTAGTTCTGAGTGTATGAAACAAACCTGCTGCTTAGCTGATTCTGTGGCAGCAGATGTAAATGCATTGACACATTTCTTTTTGAGCCCAGAAGATACTGGGTTCGAATCCAGGTGTATCTAATATTTTTAAATAAACAGTGATAATGCAATGACATTAATTGTTTATAATACGTGTGTTGCTGTGTGTTGGCATAGCACAGCAGGTTTAAGCGGCACTGGGTGGAGGTAACCACAGCATTGTAGGGCCACTCATCATCAGTTATCATTAGTGTGCGATGCCAAATTCCATACATACATAGAGGCCAAAAAATAAAGGGATATGTTGCTTTTTCTGGTACTTATGTGTGTTGTGTGTATTCTATCTTTTGATCAGATTATAGGTGTTAAAATGAGGTAGATAGGAAAGTGGTGAAATGGGGAGAAAGCAGGGAGAAGAACAAAGGGAATGCAATGCAAGAATGTGCAGGAGGGAGGTAGAAAAAAACCACAGCTATTCATTTCTTCAACAGTGAAAACTGAAAATATGTGCAGAATATTATCTGAATTTGGACTGTCACCTCCAGAAAGAGTGGTGACAACAATGTAATCATATTGTATAGCCAACTGGACCGAATCAAGTGAGTCAAGGAGACATATGTGCTAAATGGAGAGCTATTTATAGGATGATTTTTTTTGTGAAACAGGTGCCCATTTTTTTAATTCAGTAAGAGAGGAATGCTGGGTACTGGACAAAGATTTCTTGGCCAGGAAAGTTGGGTAGGTGAGGAAGCAAATGCAAACAAACAAGAGACAGGGTTGATGAGGGACACAAAAGGTGGGGACACCATGATTGGGGTGAGGGAGGGGACAACACAGGCTCATGGCCATCAAACATGGAGACAGTGAGAATCTAGACCTCATCCACTGGACTGTCAATACTGCCCCCTTACTCTGCTAGTGGCTGAAGTGCTTAATGTCTTCCCTTCCTGCATACCATAAGGGAGAGCATCCTCTTCATACAGCATAAGCATACACCAATGGTGTGATGCACAATCCTATGCACCAACTCTGGCATCTCCTGGCTGGTGATGAAATCCCCACCTCTGCCACTGCTTCTGGGGGGTACCACAACACCAGCTGCTGAGGCAGTACTACCTGAGGGCACAGGTAGTGGTGGGGCAGCAGAGTCAATGCTGCCAGGTTGGGTCCCGGATGTGCTGGGCATCAGTGCTAGAGCCAGTGGAAGGAGGACAGGCTGATCCACTGGGGCTAGCCTACCCTGCTTTGCTGTGAAGCATTTAGTGATTTGGTACAAATGGATGACATGGATGCATTTTGGTGACACATAGTAGAAAATAAATAAGAGAGATAAGGGTTTCAGTGAGAGAACAAAAGATAAAATTAGTACCATCATATGTGACATACAATGCATTAACAAAATTATACAACTATTTTATCTGAAGTATTACATTTAAGTATATGTCTTACCAGCTACGTACTATAACTACAGATTGCTGAAAGTAATCCATGAAATGTGCATATATTGCACATATGCTTGGTCCAGTAATATGGGTTACAGTTAACAATACAACATTTATGCTACTTGTATAGAGTTTAATTTAATGTAATATTGTTACTTGTGGTATTTGAACCCACAACCTGTGACTACAGTCTTATACTTTACTCCTAAAGTTGTTTGTGCTACAGACTAATGCATGCATAATTGCTTTTGCAGTTAGGATATGCATGCTCAATTTGTTACAAGTGTATAAAAACAAAAAAATATATTTAACTTTTAAAGCTACAATAATATTTCTCTTGTGCTGCATACATACCACTTGCTTCCCTCAGTCTCTCCATTTAATCAGCATGAGCCCATCTATCTCTACAACTGATCACTATAAGTAAAAACTAAGAGCTCTCATAAAATCATCCAAAGCAAATTTTTGAGAAAAAATAGCTAAAGACTCAAAAGACAATCAACTAGTTGAAAATGATGTGAAGATTACTGATCCTACAGACATTGCCAACATACTGGCTGACAGGTTCAGTGCAAACTCTCTCCCCCCCCCCCAAAAGAGATATCTCTATACCAAAACACAGCATCCATGGGACCTTAGGAATTAAACCCACAGCTAGACAGGCTGTTTATCATAGCTCTTACTCTGATCTGTGGTCCCACTTCACAAAGACAAGCCTTATCTGCAAAGCCATGGAGAGGATCATAATGGACCTAAATAAAATAAGACATAGGGAATTTGCAGACTTTGGAACAATCCCAGTTTGGCTTTGTCAGAGGCAGATCATGCCTCCAAAGCCATTGATGAGGGAAAGGCAGTCCCCATACATCACAAGATGGGTTGCTGGCGCCATGTAAAGCCTGTCACAAGTGGTGTACCACGGGCTCAGTCCGATGACTGCAATCTGATACAGATATCCTTCAGAAGGGTCTCACAGAAACGGATAACTGGTGCCAGAGCCATGGCCTAAAGTTAAATGCCAAAAATGCATAGTAAGTTATCAGGGACCTGGGGACCCAGGTTGATAGTAGTCTGTCATTCGACACCCATGTAGCTAAAGTAGTTAGGAAGACCTTCTACATTGCCCACCTTATCATGAAATCACTCATCAGACCAATGATTGCTATTGAACTCTATTTCAACATTAGCTGTAGAAGGAACAGAAAAGAACAGAAGAGCATCATGTATACCAGTCTTGTCTATATTTAGCTTTCTATGTATTACAAATACTCTCTATTATCATACTTATATAGTCGTGGGATGCCAGCAGTTTGAAATTCATTCAACCACTGGTTGATGGCATCCTTTTTGCACCTCTGTAGGGTATTAAAATTATTCCTATACTGTTCTTCAGTGTGTGTGATGCCATTGCCACTGGATACAGCCTAAGCCAAACTACTTCAAGCCTCAGACTTGCACTGGGAGCCAGAATAGTCCCACTGTAGAAGCCTTTGGCTGTGGTGCTTTAGCATGAGTCCAGTAATCTGAGACATGCAGTCTGTAAGGCATTCTATATCATTGTCCTTAAAATGTGTGAGGATGTTAAATGGCAATAATATACAATTGTCAACAAATGAAGGGGAGGCTGGATGTTAATGAACAGAACCTGTGAAATGTGTGTTGCTTACTTACATTTCCAACCTTCATAAAGTTACTTCTACACAAGTCTAACCTGACACCTACTGGAGGTAAGGCAGTCTGCATTGCTGTTGTGTTTTCCTTTACCTACCAGTAATCATTCACAGTTGCAATCCATTAGCAACAAACACTGAGGGAGTGCCTGCACTATATTTACATGTGCTACACAGAGCTAAGTATTTGGGATTCAGCAATTCTAATAAGTTAACACCTCATTTGCATATCCACCATGCTCACAGCCCTGAATCTACATCATAAAAAGCTAATTGTTTAGTTAGGGAACCTGAAGGTGAGGAGATTTGTTTATGTGGAGAACACAGAAGAGAACACAGAAGAGGCTATTACTTTGGGATATATCTGCACAGACGATGACTGAACTTGAGAAGATATGCCTGCATTTTTCATTTATATACTGCATATGCTGAAATGTCATTAAGAAAATCTGTTTAATGATTGATATATAAAATCAAATGCTACTTTTATCTGTATGCTTTACTTAGAAGTGTACTGATGGCATGGGCATATTTGTCAGGGCATTTCACATGTATACATGATTGGCAAAAGCTTAAAATGGAATGTTCTGTGTTACATCTGAAGACATGTTTCAGGGGCAGTTTATCCGATAGCAATTTTAGAATTTCACTGATGGTTTGTTACCAAAATGTGTCATTTGCCTGTTCTTTTGGGGGTGGGGAGCAAATCTGCATTTCTGTTTTGACACAAGAAATGGTATGTTGCTATTGTTACTCTCCTTGTTTTGCATCCAGCCTTGTTTTGTGTTTTAATGTAACATATTACAACCACACAATCCCTGTTGTTCATCTTTCAAATATCTAGACTGATTTATGTTTCTCCAGTTGGTTATAGTGAAATGCTACCTTTTCTGTTTTATCTGTTGACAGGAATTTTTTAGTTATGTGATACTTATGTGTATTATCCTTCTGTTGTGTTTTAGGTTGCCTAGGACTATGGCACCCAGGCATCTAATTCCACCCCCAAAAAAACTTCAGTGACCTTGACAATCATGTCATTGTGGAAGCTTTTAGGCAACATGGTGACTTTCTGCTTGAGAGAGGATGTGGAGATTGGCAACCAGCCACTGCTCTGTTGTATTCATCTGTGCAATCCAAGCAATCTGTTGCATTCTGATAACCATAAGTACAATTCAAAATTGCATTTTGCACTTTTAAATGGTATTTTTGCTATATTGCTAATTTTGTAAAACTGTTCTTGCTGATTTGTTGCACTTTTTGTCTGCTGTAGCATAGACTAGACTCAAAACTGCTGAATCTGGTTCTGTTTGTTAAATTGAGCACTAAACCAGTCTATCTTTTGTTGAAGAGGGCCCCCCTTCCCGCACCCTTGTGGCAGGAGAGTGCAGTTAAGTCTCATCTGATTGAAGGTTGCTAACACCAGGCTCAGTTTTGAGCTTTTCTTATTGGTTAAATTGTTTAATTCAGTTTGCTCACTGTTTTAACACAGTTTCAAGGAGTTAGGTGACCAACCACTGCTCTGCTGTATTTATCAGAGCAATCCAAGGAATCGGTTGCATTCTGCTAACCATAAGTACAACTTAGTATTTTGCACTTTTAAACTGTGTTTTTGTTATAGTGCTGATTTTTTAAAACTGTTCTTGCTGATTTGTTGCACTTTTTGTCTGCTGTAGCATAGACTAGATTCAGACCTGCTGACTCTGCTTCTGTTTGTTAAATTAAGCACTAAACCAGGCTATCTTTTGTTGGAGAGGGTTTCCCTGCACCCTTGTGGCAGGAGAGTGTAGTTAGGACTTACCTGATTGAAGGTTGCTGACACAGGGTTCAGTTTTGAGCTTTTTTGTTGGTTAAATTGTTTAATTCAGTTTGCTCCCAGTTTTAACACAGTTCCACAGAGTTAGGCAACCAGCCACTGCTCTGCTGTATTCATCTACTTACACATAGCACACCTGCTTACAACATCACGCACTACCAGACAGTAAGGATAACCACTGGCAGTTATCGACACAAAAAATTCAGTAGATACATTTTCCCTTAATAGCTGCCCATGGTACAGCCGAGAAGTCCTTAAATTGTGCTTAGCTGCTCTTAGAGCACCTCAGCTGCACTTTCACCTCTTAAACAGTCCCAAAACCACCAAATCTACAATAGTCTCATACCATTTGAGAACCCCAACTAGCATAGACCCTTTATAGAGCACCCCTATTAGTATAGACAATGTTTAGAGCACACAGTTATATCACACCCATCCATTTTTTCTACCCACTGTAAAAACAGGATTTTACTTAGCATAATGGATGGTCAGTTTCCCTCCATTTCTCCTACCAGCCTGATTAACATGGGTATCCTGAGGCGGTGTAACAACTGCCTCATGTACACTGACAAGCCTCTACTCCTAAATCACCCAAGTACAATTAGTGAGAGATGCATCTACATTAAGAATCTGGAACCTTTGTTCTCTTGTACTCAATCAAACCATGCACTCAACACATAAACCATCATACATGGAGGTACTCACCAGAAACCTACCTAAACACCAGTGACCTTCCAACCACAAACATGCCACACCTAATGTAGCACCTATAGCACTCAATACACATAAAAACACAAACACCAGTGTATCAGCAAATAAGTCCCTAAGGCAAACCACATCTAAACCAAATTTTTAGTTATAGGTGACTCCATTGTGGAAGACACAGGTATCCCACTCACCAGGCTGGACAAGAAGAAGGTTACAGTCAGCTGTCTATCAGATGCTAGGATCTGTCAGCTCACACATGCACTCAAGTCTCTCAACAAATACTGTTATGACTCAGTCATAGTTCATGTTGGTGTGAATGACTTGAGATTTACCTCACTGGACTTTATAAGAGAGACATGATTAAGCTCTATGAATATGTGTCCCAGGCAGATATGTCCCTAGCCTTGAGCAGCATTCTACCCTCACATAGGATGATAGCATAATATAAAAACATTGACTCAAACAATTGCCTGGTGTTATTTTAAGGGGACCCAGTTCCTGTCAGCCTGGGATGACATAGTTGAATGATCATGCTGCTTTGCCAGAGATGGTCTTCACCTGTCACCTCTAGGCTTTTGGTTACTGGCTAAGGCACTTGCCTCCCCATAGTGCCTTTTAGGCAAGGTCTCAAGAACAACATTTCTGATGTGAAAATATCAGTCCAAATAAATTAAAGGCTATGCTGCTAAACTCTAGGAGTTTAAATCAGAAACTGCATTCTCTGGAAGCACTCCTCTCCCTGGAGGATGTTGACATCTGTGCAGTCACAGAAATTTGTTTCAGGGCCACAGAGAGTACCCTGGCCTTGCAAGGCTACAATGCTGTCCACACTTTCAGACCGTAAAATGAACATGTGATAACCAAATGAGAAGTATCTTTCCCCATCAAAGATAAATATACCTCTAGACTAGTTAGATAGGACAACTCCGTGGAGTTACTCCAAGTTCAACTACCTGTGGGTAAGATCCCCTCTTATCATAAGCTATAGGCTCCATTCAATGAACCAAGATACCCATGCTGCTTATTTGGACATAATTGAGTCAATCAAATTACAACCACGCATTCCAGTCATAGACGATTTTAACTATCCCTTGATTGACTGGGAAACTTATATGAGTACCAACATGCTTGCACAAAGGTTCCTAAACACTGTTAACACTAATGCCCTGGAACAAATAGTATGCCACCCCGCAAAGGCCTCAAATATTCTTGATCTGGTCCTCACCAACATGGGTGACCATTGCACCACCACAAGTATAGGACCCTCACTGGTTAAATCCAATCACAAATCAGTCACATTTAAAGTAGCTATAACATCTGAACCCCTCTTAGGTGAAATCAGGCTAAAAAATTTCACCAAAGCTAATTATACCCTGCTAAAGGATGGCATAAATAACTTCCAAGTTTCTTTTCCCACAGATGGCATTAACAAGTATACTAGGTTACACAAATGCCCTTTACAAATACTTACACAAACGTATTGACACAGCTGTACCTGGCAGGATAAAAACAAGATCCTCAAAAAAAAACTAGCCTCACTGGTGTACATCTAGCATATAACATAAGTTATACAACAAGAGGTAAAATTTGCTGTCTAAGAATAAAAAATAGAGGTCCAAGCACTGGAAGAACACCCTCCCCTGCTTGAACAAACAAATAAGATAACTTGTAAAATCCTCTAAGGGCAACTTCAAAAAAAGTTTAGCAACCATAGCTAAAGATAACCATAAGGCATTATTCAGCTATATCTGTAACCTAAAAGGTAGGACCCAGACATGTGCTGAACTAGCTGTGAATGGCATCACATGCACTGATCCTGCAAAAATAGCTAACCTATTAGCCGACAGGTCCCTGTCTCCTACAAACATTCCACAAAGCATTCCCTCTACATCTCCCCCACCTTGCATCTCCAAAGAGCAAATCATTCATGCTCTTTCCAAGGTCAAAAACACAGCTTCTATGGGACTCAATGGCATCCCAGGTTGCATTTTAAATGGTCTAAAACATGATTTATTGACTCCATTAGGTACTCTGTTCAACCACAGCCTGAGTACTGGTTTTGTCCCTGCTGAATGTAAAACAGCAACCGTCATTCCCCCTTCATAAAGGGATACAGCAACAGACACTGGGAACTACAGACCCATAAGCTTAACCATCCTTATCTATAAAGCCATGGAACAAATCATCATGGACCTTATAAATAAGGATATACGTGATCTCCAAACCCTTGATCTGTCACAGTTTGGTTTTGTCAAAGGCAGGTTATGCCTGTTAAACCTTTTGGACTTCTTTGAAAATGTCACCAGAGACAAAAGCAAATCTGTGCATACAGCCTACCTTGACGTAGCAAAGGCCTTCGACACAATCCCACAGTCTGGCATCATTGATAAACTCTCCCAGTTGAATATCAACTCATGTCATCAGG
Organism: Protopterus annectens; assembly: GCF_019279795.1. NCBI lineage: Eukaryota > Metazoa > Chordata > Ceratodontiformes > Protopteridae > Protopterus > Protopterus annectens. Next base: position 587,293,876 of record NC_056746.1, read on the forward strand.
TAGGTTGCTAACTGACTCACCAACAGATCACACCCAGTCAAGGTTGGGGACTTTACCTCAACCAGCAGACCTGTCACCAGTGGGGTTCCACAGGGGTCAGTGTTGGGCCCCCTATTGTTTGGAATATACTTTTCAGATGTTCAGGCCAAAACAGTGGGGCTGTGGCTAACTAAGTTTGCTGACAACTGCAAATTAGGTGCAATCACTGAATCCCCAAATTATGTCAATATACTTCAAGAGGGACTTACACAAACCAATGATTGGTGCCAAAGCCATGGACTCAAACTCAGTGCTAAAAAATGCATTATCATCCCCTTCAATAAAAATGACATCCCTGCAGACTATCATATAAACAATAATATCCTAAGTAACAACTCAGTAGTGAGAGGCTTGGGAATGCAAGTTGACTGTAGTCTAAACTTTGACCACCATGTGTCTACTGTGGTAAGGAAAGCATTCTACACTGCACACCTCAATAGCAAAGGCATTGCCTCAAGAGCAAAAGAGGTTATAACACTCCTGTACTTGATCCTCATAAGGCCAATAACTGAGTACAATGTTGCCTTTGGTATGTACCTTACCAGGCACCTGCAGCAACTTGCGAGACCTCAGAATTTCTAACCATGAATATTCAGGGTCTCCAACACATGTCATATATTGACAGACTGAAGTTACTGTCACTGTACTCAGTAGCATACAGACTACTTAGAGGAGACTTGTGCCTGGCCTACAGAGCAATCTTGTATCCAAACCTAATGGAAATGCTGCACGTCCACAAGTCAAATGGGACAAGGGTCACCCGCTCCAGGGACCTTATCCTGACCTGCAACATAAATAGGACTTGCTGGAGAGACAGATATGTCTCTCAGAGGTTGCCACTCCTCTGGAATTGCTACCAGTTCACATCAAACAAAGCCCCTCTTTGACCCTGTTTAAGTGTAGCCTGGATGACTGGATGGGAAACCGTAAATTCCTGCCAGGGATTTCACCTATGACCCTCCTAGATATGGACATTCATTGCTAACTATGATCTCTAGTTTAGGCAAGATCCTTTATAATGGGTTTCTCTAGTATTATATTGGGCACACACAGTTAGGCTTATAAAGACCTTTGGGTAATAGCCCTGTAACTACCTATGAACCTAGGAGATATGTCAGGCAGAATGCAAATCTGGCAGCAAATAGTTGCAGATGTGAATGCAGTATATGGCCACAGCAGGACATATGATCAGATGTACCACAGGCCCATGGGCATGATCTCATCTGCACAGAGGTGAGCAGATGAAGAGGCCTGTGATCAGGTGCATACCAGAGGGGGGCCTGCTACAGAGCCACTACTAACAGCAAATGAAGAGTTCCTATCCACTGTCAAGGATCCAAGTAGATCCTAGGAAAAGGCAGAACAGCATGTCCTTGAAATTGGTGCTACTGTTCAGGGACATCAAGTATGTCCCAGGAGGGGCTTCCGGGTAGGCTTATGTATCTCAGTTGTTAAATACTCTTGGTTACTAAAATATTTACAGCAATACTTTAGTTCTGTTTAACAAGAAATTGGTTGATGGGGATTGTAGATTGCTACAGTTAACAACACATTCTGAATGGTTACCATACCTCCCAACGGTCCATATTTTCACAGAATGTGCAGATTTTTGCCTCATTTTATTAGTGTCTTCCCCATAAAATTTTTGGTTTTCTCGCAAATCACTGAAGATTAGAGTCAGAACATAATGACAGACATTTAAGTTTCAGACTTCACACTTTCCTGAAACTTCATGTTAATGCAAAACCTGTTATTCTATCAACATTCTAAGTTTGTAAAAGCAATATTTAAAAAAGTCCCTATTTCCCCCCCATTATTTATGGCTTTGTCCAGATTTCTTGCACTAAGAAGTTGAGAGGTCTGTTGGTTACACACAGGCTTAGGTTGGACTTGTCATCCAAGTTCTTGTTGAAAGTATAGTTAATAGACATATAAAGGGGAAATAGTTTTCCTCCCTGTTTTTTGTCACTTGTGACAATGTTGTCTTTACCTTTTGCTTAACTTCTTCCAGGACCATCTAGCATAGAGAGCCTACACTCATCTGCACATAGTAAGCCAAATATTTTTATGTCAGTACTGATGAGCAGTTCAAATAAATATTTAGTTTGTGATGCTGGTGTCAGGACTGTTGTGTATATTGCTGTACTGACTGTAAGACAGACTCTCCAAAAAGGTGGGAGGAGTAGCAATACTGTACACCAAGCAACTCAACCTATCTCCCCTGCCAATAGCTCTCCCAAATTTCCACCCAGCTGAGCTACTTATTCTGAATTGTCATCTAAACCCACAAAAGAAATTATTTGCAATAGCAACCATCTATATTCCACCTGGATAGATAGATCCCTGGAGGGATAGATTCCTGTCCCAGAGACTTTCCATACTCTGGAACAGACTACCTATCTATGTCAAACAGAGCTCCACATTAGCACTCTTCAGGAAAAATATTGATGATTGGATGGGAAATGGGAAATTTACCCCGTGGGTCACTTCTGTGGCTCTGCTCAACAGGGGCACAGGAAAATAATTTTCTTGGGTGGCGAAAGCCAGGGTACATTTTTTGACTAGGCTTGTATGGGCCCTAGGGCTGATAGCCTAGTACCTACCTGTGAACCTATGAAATAACATACCCATCCTTGAACCTATCCTGTCATGGGTCACACTCCAAATACCCTACGAGACAATTCTCCTTGGCGATATCAACATTGATTGGAACCAACTCTTCAAATCTTAGCATTAACGTCCATGGTTTCAATCAACTAATTACAACATTCACATGCTTAAATAAAAACAACAACAACAGCTCCATCTTGGATTGGATCCTAATTTCTGATCCAAAACTTTACCATAACCCTGGCACCCTGCCCTACTCCCTGAGTGACCACCTCCCTATTTATGTATTAAGACACTCTAGTCAAACTCCCTGGTCCCACCTGTACAGAGATTGCTGAAACTTTTCCTGCTTTGATGCAGAAATCTTTAATAATAGACTCTCATTATTTAACTGGCCCTACCTCCAACACATTCCCCTCAATGACGCAGTTCTAGAATTAAATCATACTTTCCTCAATATGCTTAACTCCCTAGCACCACTGAGAAAATTAACTTCCCCTGGCTCACAAAAGGCACTCATTCCCTTATGAAAAAAAAGAGATAGTGTTTGGAAACAATGGCTAAAAAACAAATCCACTATGTTACTCCAAAAATACAAAGAATTTAGAAACCTCACTAAAAAGCAAATCAACAAAGTTAAAAAAAGAATTCCACTATGATGCCAAATCCACCCACCACTCTAACCCCCAAAAAATCTGGCACACCATTAATAAAATGATCCACCCTGGGGGACATACTACCCATAACACCTACCCTAACAATACACCTCAAGAAACTGACACACTTAACTCTTACTTCATTGAATTTATCTGCAAACTAATCCACACTGACCAAAATAAAAATCCCCCCATCTCCTCCACTACTACCAATACCATTTCTTTTAAACCAGTCCCACTGCTTATAAAATCCCTTCTGCTTAAACTAAAACCAGGATCCCCCTCTTCTGATAACCTACCTCCCCTCTTTCTTAAACTCACATCTGACTCTATAGCCTAGCCTATCTCAATACGTGTAAACAGATCAAGCCAAGAATCTACTTTCCCTGCCATCTGGAAATCTATCTACACCATACCACTACACAAAGGAGGTAGCTCCATTGATCCTTCTAATTTTAGACCCATACGCATTCTCTCCCCATGCTCTAAAATCCTCAAACAATGCTTTTACAATGAGCATCTCAAAACCTAATTCAGGAAAACCTTCTGACCCCACTCAACATGGCTTTAGACCAAATCACAGTACTTCAATTGCCCTTCTATCTTTCACTCACACTGTTGCAGAGGCTAGAGACAAAAAACAACTGGTGTCCTGTCTATTCCTAGACCTCTCAAAAGATTTTTCCAATGTTTCTTACTCTAAGCTACTAACTAAACTATCTGATCTCAGCCTCTCCACCTCCAATATTCTCTAGTTCTCCAGCTATCTTTCTAATAGGTTACAGTCAGTCAGATGACAAACCAGCTGCTCCCTTTTTTACCTATACAGACAGGAGTCCCCCAAGGCTTTATTCTAGGTCTTCTTCTTTTCAACATCTTTACTAAGTATCTCCACTCATCCTACAGCACCTCCTCCCTTATACAATACGCTGATGATTCTACTCATCTCCCTTTCTGATAACATCACTCATCTTCATTCTCTTACTCAAAACTCATTTCTCACCATCGAATAATGGTTAACTGATAATCAACTCATCCTTAACCCCCCCAAAAAAACTCCTTCTCTTCCTTCCTAAATCACTCTCACATCATAAAACCACCTTCACAATCTTATCTCTTGATAATACTATTATTAAAGCTGAATCACACACTAAGCTCCTTGGCACCATTATCAACAACCAATTAAAATTTGGCCTCCATATTGACATGCTGTAGGTGGATTGGACACTCTAAATTGGCCCTAGGCATGAGTGCGTGTGCGTGTGTGCTTCTGTGGAAGGTTGGGTGCTGAGCTGTCATCTCGACACCATAAAACTCCACTGCCAATCATGAGCGGACAGGTGATCCGCTGTGGCAACCCCTAACCAGGAAGAGCCGAAAGAAGAAGATTTAACGTTGTATTTAAAAAAAAAACATCAAAAATTGGGTCTACTCTATAGAAATAACAAATTCCGGTCCTCTGACTCCAAACCTTCTCTTGCACAGGAATTCTTCTTTCTCTGCCTTCTCTATGCCTCTCCAGTAATTACACCTCTACAATCCACCTTAATAACCAAACTTGAACAAACATACAACAAAATAGCTAGATTTGCCAGCAACCATCCATACAAATCTCACCACTGCCTAGCTCTAAAACAACTCCAATGGCTTGAATTCCCCCAATTACTGCTTCTATCCCAGCTACAAATGTCTCACTTCTTACTAAATAAACCCTCAGCCTGTCTTTCCCTCTTCTCTCTAGTATTCCTCTATACTCCTACCCGTACTCTACATAGTTCTGATCAACTTCTTCTTGACATATACAAACCTAATAAAAACATTGCCAACATACTGGCTGACAGGTTCAGTGCAAACTTCTCCCCCCCTCCCCCCCAAAAGGAGAGATATCTATACCAAGCGATTGCAGCCCTCCAAACATCTCCAACGCCCAAGTGAGAACTGCTCTCTCCAAAGCAAAAAACACAGCATCCATGAGACCTGATGGTGTCCCCGGCTGTGTGCTCCACGAACTCAATGAGGAATTAAACCCACAGCTAGGACAGCTGTTTAATCATAGTCTTACCTCTGGATACATACCCAGGGAGTGGCGCACTGCAACTGTGGTCCCACTTCACAAAGGCGGTGCCTCCACCGACCCTGGAAATTACCGGCCCATTAGCTTGACAAGCCTTATCTGCAAAGCCATGGAGAGGATCATAATGGACCTCATAAATAAAGACATAGGGAATTTGCAAACTTTGGATCCATCCCAGTTTGGCTTTGTCAAAGGCAGATCATGCCTTCTAAACTTGGTTGACTTTTTCGAAACAGTCACCAAAGCCATTGATGAGGGAAAGGCAGTCCATACAGCCTACCTCGATCTGGCGAAGGCCTTCGATACAATACCCCACTCGGGTATCATTGAAAAACTCATCAGCTTAAATGTTAACCCATACATCACAAGATGGGTTGCAAACTGGCTGAGTGACAGAACCCACAGGGTCAGAGTTGATGGCGCCATGTCCGACTCAAAGCCTGTCACAAGTGGTGTACCACAGGGCTCAGTCCTGGGCCCACTCTTGTTTGGCATCTACTTTTCCGAAGTACAAGCAAACACAGGAGGGTTATGGCTGACAAAGTTTGCAGATGACTGCAAACTGGGCGCCATAGTAGAAAACACATCTGACACAGATATCCTTCAGAAGGGTCTCACAGAAACGGATAACTGGTGCTAGAGCCATGGCCTAAAGTTAAATGCCAAAAAATGCATAGTCATACCCTTTGGGAAAAACAAGGTTACCCTAGCTACCAAATAGGTGGCAATCCACTGAGCACAGAAGAAGTTATCAGGGACCTGGGGACCCAGGTTGATAGTAGTCTGTCATTCGACACCCATGTAGCTAAAGTAGTTAGGAAGACCTTCTACATTGCCCACCTTATCATGAAGGGATTCTCATCTAGATCAAGGGAGGTCATAGTCTCCCTATACTCATCACTCATCAGACCAATGATTGAGTACAATGCCCCATTTGGAATGTATCTGACCCGACACTTGCAGCAGTTGGAGAGGCCACAAAAGTTCCTCACCAAAAGGATAAAGGGTCTCAAACATCTGTCCTATGCTGCTCGACTGAAAGAACTCCAGCTCTATTCAGTAAACCGCTTGCTCAGAAGTGACCTTTGCCTAACATACAAGGCCATGTCAAACCCAGATTTGATGAATATGCTTCACCTCAAAAAATCTAGATCCGTCAGAGCCACAAGGGCGGGAGACTTAAACCTCGACACAGCTATTAATAGGACGTGCTGGAGGGATAGATTCATCACCCAAAGACTCCCTATGCTGTGGAATAAAATCCCGGTATATGTGAGGCAGAGCACCTCGCTGGCCTTGTTCAAGAGAAATCTTGACCAATGGATGGGAGATCGCAGATATACCCCAGGGATTACCTCAGTGTCACTGCTCGACAGAGGCACAGCAAAATAATGGGTATAGATCCCCATACTAAAGGGGTGGCGTAAGCCACAAAACTATGGGCTAGGCTTGTAAATGCCCTCGGGCAGATAGCCTAGTATGAACCTATGAACCTATGAACCTATAAACTACTCTACAAATGCATAGTGTCCCAAGCCTGGAACAAACTCCCCCCAAATATTCGAAATATCAGATACACTAAGCTTTAAAAAAGAACTGAAAAACTGCCTTACAAACTCAAGCTCCTGTCCATGCCAGGACCCTACCTAACCCCCCCCCCAACCAGCTCCCTATACTATAAATCTCTTATCTCTTAGGTATGCTTTATTGTACTTATATCTTATGTAAATAGCAACACTACTTTGCTATGTTGTTTTCTGTAATACAGTGTAATTCCAGTTGGATATTAACTAATTTACTCTAGATTTATATAGGTATTTCATCTTCTGCTACTTACTTAAGGCTATCAGTGTTCTTTATTAACATGTCATTTTATCTTATATGAACATTCTATGTAAATGTTAATTTTTATTTTGTACAGTCTTGAATTTATGTAATTTTTTTAAATGTGTACAGTCTTGAATTTATATATTTTTCTCACATTTTGGAGCTTTTCTTCTCGGGTTTTACTGAAAATGGGCCTTTGGCTCACTTGGACTAACCCAGTTAACAATTGACAAATAGATAAATAAATACTAGCATCAATGGTTAGTTTGTTAACATATATTGGACTATAGTAATGTAGGTATTATTTTCTTTCCTGCGTTTATTGCTTATTATCATTGCTGATCCTGACAGTGGAATTGTGGAACTTTTACCACCTGATGTCAGAGTATCAGTAGGCTCTGATGATGATGGTGGCCAAACAGAGGCACAGCCATGGGGTGTAGAGTTTGACTCTGACACTGAGGTTGACATTCAGCCATCCCCTGTAATTCCATCGAACATAGCCAGTAGGCCTATGCCTACCCATTTCAGTGAGCCCTCAGATATTGGACAGGTTGAAGGTGAAAAGCTTGATCAGGGAATGGTGTTACTGTGGCTTCAGTGCCTGTTGACTCTGGCCAAAGTGTGAGAGAGGTGCCATGCAGGAGAGTTGTTAGGGGTGCTCAGAGGAAGCCTACTGTCCATCCTCCACCTGATACAGATGTGTCTTCCCATGACACTCAATGTATGTTTCGGGCCATCATGGAGGCACAGGCACATTCCCATAGGTGCTGCAGAGAAATGCTTAGGGCTGTAGATGTGGCACAGACTGACATGCGTGACTGCCTCCAATGTGTTGCTGATTCACTGGATCAGATAAATGACATATTGGAGCAGCGGTGTTTGTGATGGAAAGTCTGCTGAGAGGGGAACAGCATTCACATGGACAAAGGTCAGCCATATTATCTGCTGTTAACCAACAGGGGCATGCATGATCATACTCCCAGAGTGGCAGTACTTCTACTGCTTTGTCAGTGGTTGAGCTGTCCACACCTAGGCAGGCCATAAGGTCATGGTCCTAGGCTTTACTTGTGAGTGGAACTCATCCAGCAGACATCAGTCACATTCAGGTAGCAGCAGTGCATCTGACCGTGGGTGTGGACATACCAGTGCAACTCCTGGTAGAGATAGTTCTCATGGTCGACTTACGACAATGATGAACTGCCATCTCTACCATGCATGGCTCACACCTATCTGACATACCAAGATGTAGAGCTAGCACAGAGCTTGGCTGTGTTCATGCAGACAATCACACACTAATTTTACCAGGGGGACCCATACAGACACACACACAACAGTTACATGGTTCAACCGTGAAGCTTAAAGCTCATTTTCTCTCACTGCCCATTTGTTACTTTATCCAAATGTCTGCCTGCTTCTCTTTCTTACTCACACACACACTCACTGACCTTTTGTGTCAGCCTAGGCTTCCTGCTCCCCACACACACACACACACACACACACACACACACACACACACACACACACACACACACACACACACACACACACACAAACACCCAGTGCAAGTGATAATAATTATGTCATATCCTTGTTTATCCTTTGTATTCAGGGATACATAACATTTGTGTCTGATGCTCAGGGTGCAAAGCTGACTTAGTGCTTAGTATATCTGCATTTGTGATGTTGAATTGGTAATTGTACCTTTGACTGGTTCCCTATTATATGATCGAAGATGCATTATTTCAAATGCGTTTTGATCGAACTTGAAATCACAAAACGGCAAAATACTGAAATGGCATATAAGTGAATTCTTTCCCTGGAAAAGAAATCACTTGGCCTCCTTCATTATTTTGCCATTTTTGTCGATGTAGTGCAGTCTCAGAGTTGGTATATTTAAGTAGGGGGCTGTGGGGGGCACAGCCCCCCACGTTGGGGGGTGGGGGCAAAGAGTCCCACTTTATGTAATGTTTTAAAGGTTTTTTGTTTTTTCTTTTTTGGAACAGCAATTTTTTTTCCCTGGGAAAAAAAATTACTGTTCTAAGTGTTCGGGACTGTAAGCTTTCGCTTACATGGGGTCGATAAATCAGCATTCACTTTTTTAAGCATTCACTGATTTAATATAGACCCCCTTTGACTTATATTGGTCTTAGAAAATTAGACAGTTGATAGCATCAAACATTTTTTGTATCAATATTGTTAATGATCTTGTGAGGGTTATGAAGTCTGAAACTGAAATGTGTCTCATTACTTTCTAACTTCTCTCTTTAATGATTTTCCATTACAAAAATATGGTGCTAAACTGAGGAAATTCTGTGACCATCAGTACTTTTGAGAGGTATGACTGTGTGAATCTTTGATGCCTAAGGCCTACTACTTGATAATGGACACATATAAGTCACAAAACTCTCTGCTGTCCCATGTTAAAGTGATTTCTGTACAAATCACCCACCTTTTACTTGCTTACACTACCAAGTAACAACATAGCCATTCATTCATATTATTATTACACAATACACTCCAGGTTCATCACTTAACTTCTAAATCCAGCAGTTGCAACAGTTTTAGTTCAGGGTTGACTCTGTCTGATACTAGCAGTACACAGCCATTACATGGGTAGATAAAGGTTGTGAGCATTGCCTGGCATCAATGTATGTGCATAGGAGGAAGGTTTTAGCCCCTTATGTGGTGAGTGAGTGTGCAATGCATTGCCTATATGCCAATGTGAGGGAATATTGAGCATGCCTATGTCTGCCTACACCCACAGCAGTTGTTGAATTCCTCTCTGACTCCTCAGCTGTGTGTGGCTGTGGTGACCACTGCCATTGGTGGTGGGATGTGTGCCCTTTCCCCCTGTTGATCCTGCTGAAGCTGTTTTCTCAGGATGATGTTGTGTAGCATGGCACATACAGTGAAAATTTCAGTACATGTACGCGGATTGTACTGCATATCTCCCCCAGATGTATCTAGACACCAGAACCATGTCTTCAACAGTCCAAACACACCCTCTATGATATTTCTGGTTTGAGTGTGTACCTCACTATGGCATTCTTCAGCAAGTGTGTGTGCATTTCTGTCAGGTGTCATCAGCCATGGTTTCAGTGTATAACCTGCATCCCCTAGTAAATGACTCTGTGGGATATCCCCCTTAGTAAACATCTGATACAGTTGGGAGGTGCGCCGGATATGTGAGTCATGGTAACTGCCTGGGTTGCCAGCACATACATTCAAGATGATTCCCTTGGTGTTAAACACAACTTGGCAGTTACTAGAGTGTAAGCTCTTTCTACTTATGTAGAGCCTTCCCTGTTCCCTGGGTGGTGGCTTAATTTCTATATTTGTGCAATCTATGGCACCCAGTACTTCAGGGTAGTGTGCTACAGGGTAGAACTCCTGCATATTTCTGGCCCTGTCCTCAGGAGTATTGGGAAAATATTTGGTCACTGGCATGTTGGAACATAGCATTCAGGACCAGATGGAGGACCTGGAACATAGCATTCAGGACCAGATGGAGGACCTGGATGCTGATGCTTGTGACACCCCCAGCATGTCTCCTGTTGGTCTCTGAAAGGTACCTGTAGCTGAAATTCCAAGTGCTACCAATACCTTTGTCTTCACTGGTATGGGTTCCCCTCGGTTTACCCTGACTTTTGACTTGAGGATGACAGAGGGTGCAGAGTTCTTGTAGTGTGTCTCTATCCACCCTGTAGCACTCTACAATTTCCATGTCATGTAGATTGTAAGTTAAACAGGGTCTGAAAACTCTTCTCCTTCTTGACCCTGGTCCATTAGCAGCAGCAGCAGCAGTAGTATAGACTTTAGCTTGTTGCACATACACATGAATTAAAGCAACAGCAGCCATTAACATTGTTTCTGTGTAGACTCCTTTCCATGGCTGTATTCCAATAGGGTTTGGAATTCACAGGGAAAACCAGCAGTGAGTCTACACGGTTGCTTTATAGCTTGTTGAATAGCTCCTCCATCTTGGATTGGTTAATTAGCATACAAGTGAGCTGCTTATGCTGTAATTAGCATACCACAGTGTTTACCTTGTTTGCGTGGCTCTATACACTGTGTAGAAACACTTACTGAATCTAAAACAATGTACTACCATGTGTGCGCTATGCTGCAATGTACACACAGTTTAAATGGACCGTGAAGCCTTTACTGAGTCTAGCGAAGATGTATAACTTATTTAACATTTTCTTTAACTTTGAAAAGTAGGTTATGACTAGCAGGATAGTCAGCTTGTCTTACATTAAGGATGCTATCATCAATGAAATATACAAAGAGGTGGAGAGTATGAATTGCAGTCTTTTACTAAATAAATGATGCTGTGTATATTTAAAATACAAATAAAATAAATCAGCAAATTACCATACCTCAGAGAAAGTTACAGCACCGTCAAACTATACACCAGCTTCTTCATTTATGGATCCTACTATAATACTAACAAAGCTTTGGGAATCTCAACTGTGAACCTCTCTTAATTGCAATAAGTTTCATATATGTTTCTATTCTTAGAAGTCAAGTCAGATGTATTCATCTCACAAAACACTGATGCTACTCCTGCAAATCACAAACCACTGCATCACCAGAATGTGTTGTACTAGGGGTCCTGCAAGAGCAAGTAGATTTCTCATAGCATGTAGAGGTCAATTAAACAAGAGTAAACAAAATATAGTGGATAAATCCCATATCGAACAAATACAACTTGACCACTTGCCTTGCAACTATATATATATATATATATATATATATATATATATATATATATATATATATATATATGGGTCTATTTCACATTACCTAAAGTTCAAATCAGTGAAAATCAATCCAGTGAGATGACAACACTAAAACTGCATAAAACCAAACATTTACTTTCCTGAAGTTTAAAATGCCAAAACACCAACTGCTTCCTTCAACAAAAAACATATAAATATATATATATATATATATATATATATATATATATATATATATATATATATATATATATATATATACCAACTCTGACTGAGGAAAAGGGTGTATTTCTCGATCCTCACTGTACTGCAATCTCCATTCCGAAGCTCCGAGCGCTGTGAAACATTCGCAGCTGCTGCTTTGATATTTTAAACTTCCGGAAATAAACATTCAGTTTTATGCAATTTCGGTGTTGTCATCTCACTGGATTGATTTTCATTGATTTGAACTTCGGGTAATGTAATATAGACCCATATATATGTTTTTTTTATAGAAACAAAGATCTTATCCCATTCAGATTCAGGGATATGCTTCAGACTTCAGATTTCATGTATACTTTTCAGGCTGCTTCATCCTGATAACTCTTCTTTGAAACAATCTCCCACAACCCATGGGTCAAGAAACAGATTTCATCCTTGGGTAGTGGCCACTGCATCTGCCAAGATACACCTGCTCTCAGAGCTGTAACTAGGGCAGAGGAAAAGGAAAGGCTGAGATGCTTTTTGCACAGCAGATACTATAGAAGCGGTGTCAATTAGTCCTCACAAGTTAGTGGCACTTGGGTAACTGGGTGTAAGTGCAGTATCAAAAGTCATCTAAACAGCTACAATGTCATGCTGAGGCCACTTAAGTGATTTGCTTTGAATGCATCCAGATTAAGTAAAGCAACACAAACAGGAGATATAATATCATCACAAGCAATGATTTTCCTAAGCTCTACAGTCACAATGCTATAAGTTCTAACACTGTTGGGGATGATATAACCCCATGATAGCCCATCTACATTTAAGTGGCTATGTTCTAGGCAGTATTGGATCCTAAAGTTATAAGCTGATGGGTCAGAGCACACTGAAACAGTTTAGGGCTGCAATTTTTCTGTTTGTAGAGACAATGTAAAAGGACATAATTATTAATACAAATTCTCTACCTAATAAATAGCATTTTAAAGTAGTTGGGCACCATTTTATGGCAAGGCATTCTTTTTCAATAGCTGAATAAAATCTCTCAGCATGACTGAATTTTCAACTGATGTAACACGTGGGGTACTCATCCTCATCTGTAGCCTGACACAAGGCATAATGGTTAAGGTTTCCATTTCATAGACAGAAGATATAGGGCTTGATTCTCACTTTCAGTAATTGGCTAGGATTAAAATAACCCTTCAGGGCAGGTAGCTTAGTATTCATCAATGAGCCTATAAGACTGCACTTATTCCTCCCTGAGAGGCATCTATGTGCACTGCATTGCTTAGGAAAGCCTGGTTCTGAACGCAACCTATCTTTTAGTTGTCTAAAAACTGTTGCAACTGCTGGATTTACAAGGTAAGTTTTGAACCTGGAGTGTATTATGTAATAATATGAATGACTGGCATATCCCTGCATTTTGTTACTTTTTAGTGTAAGCAAGTAAAAGGTGGGAGATTTGTACAGAAATGACCTTAACATGTAACAGCAAAGACTTATTTGACTTATATGTGCCCATTATTAAGTAGTAGGACATAGACATCAAAGATTCACACAGTCATATCTCTCAAAAGTAGTAATGGTCACTGTAGGTCTCAAGCATCAAAGATTCACACAGTCATATATCTCAAAAGTAGTGATGGTCACTGCATGCCCTCAATTTAGCACAATATGTTTGTACTGGAAAACTTTTAAAAAGAGAAGTTAGAAAGTAATGATACACATTGCAGTTTCAGACTTCACATCCATCACAAGATCATTCAAGATAAAGTTGGAAAGTTTTGATGCTATCAACTGTCTAACTTTCTAATACCAATATAAGTCAAAGATACAATTATCAGTTCAACATCATAAATGCACACAAATGCAGGTATACTAAGCACTAAGTCAGCTATGCACCCTGAGCATCAAACACAAAATTTATGTATCCCTGAATCCAAAAGAGACAAAATAGGGATATGGTACAGTTATCATCACTTGCACAGGGTGTTGGGGGGCTGGAAGCATAGTCTGACAAAAAAGCTCAGTGAGTGTGTGTGAGGAAGAAAGAGATGCAGGCAGACATTTGCATAAAGCAACAAATGGCCAGTGAGATAAAATAAGTGTTAAGCTGCATTGCTGGACCGTGTAACTGTTGAGTGTGCATCTGTAGGGGTCTTCCTGGTGAAATTGGTGTGTAAGTGTCTGCATGAACACAGCCAAGTTCTGTGCTAACTCTACATCGTGATTGGTCAGACTGGTGTGAGCCATGCATGGTGGAGGTGGCAGTTCATCATTTTCATCCCCAACCATGAGAACTGGCTTTGCCAGGAGTTGCACTGGCATGTCCACACCAACAGTCAGATGCACTGCTGCTACCTGAATGTGACTGATGTCTACTGGATGAGTTCCCCTCACAAGTACACCAAGGACCACAATCCCATGGCCTGCCACATCTGGGTTTGGACAGCTCACCCACCGATGAATCAGTAGAAGTACTGCCACTATGGGAGCGTAATTGGGCATGGCCAGATTGGCTAACAGCAGATGATGTGGCTGACCTACACCCACAAGGATGACATCCCTCTCCCAGCAGACATTCCATCACAGACACTGCTCACTTCCGATGTCTCATTCATCCAATCCATTGAATCAGCAACATGGTGGAGACAGTCAGGCATGTCAGCCTGTGCCACATCTACAACCCCAAGCATTTCTCTGGAGCACCTATGGGAACATGTCTGTGCTTCCATGATGGCCCTAAACATACATTGAGTGGCACAAGAAGAGACACCTGGATCAGGTGGAGGATGGACAGCAGGCCTCCTCCGAGCACCCTTAACAACCCTCCTGCAAGGCACCTTGCCCACATTTAGGCTACGGCCAGAGTCAACAAGCACTGAAGTCACAGTAACTACATTCCCTGATCAATTGTCTCACCCTCCACCCGTAGAATATCTAAGGGCTTACTGGAAGGAATAGGCATAGGCCTACTGGCTGTGTCCAATGTAATTTCAGGGTATGTATGTATGTCAACCTCAGTGTCAGATTCAACCTCTGCACCCCCCAACTGTGCCTCTGTTTTGCCACCATCATCATCAGAGTCTGCTGATGCTCTGACATCAGGTGGTCCCACACTTCCACTGTCAGATCACCTGTGATAATAACCACTGTCAGATCACCTGTGATAATAAGCAACTGATTCAGGAAAATTAATATCTACACTACTGTAGTCCAATATATATGCTAGCAAAATAACAGTGCTGTCACTATTAGACAGTACAGAAAAACACACATCAGTCCTAACATCAACATCACACACTAAAATATTTCTTTGAATTGCTGATCAGTACTGACATAAAAATATTTGGCTTACCATGTGCAGATGATGGTATCCTCGGTATGCCAGGTGGTCCTGGAAGAAGTTAAGCAAAAGGTAAGGACAACATCATCACAATTAACAGTAACACAAGGGGTAATACTTTTTCCCCTTTATATGTCCATTAACTCTACTTTCAACATAAACCTGGATGACATCTCTAACCTAAGCCCATTTGTAATGTCAGAATGTGTTGTTAACTGCAAAACAATCTTCAACCCCCCACCCAAAAAATGTCTTGTGAAACAGAACTAACATATTGATTTAAATTGTTTTATTATACAAAAGTATTTAACAATTGAGATACAAAAGCCTACCTGGAAACTCCTCCTGGGATATGCTTGCTGTCCTTGAAACAGTAGCACCAATATCAAGAACATGTTGTTTTGCACTTTCATGGGAGCTGTCTGGATCCCTGACAGTGTACAGGAACTCTTCATTTGTTGTTAATGGTTGCTCTGTAGCACCCCCCCCCCCGTACCCATTCAATCACAGCCCACTGCAGCTGCTGTCCTCCATGCAGATAAGATCATATCAGTGGCCCTGTGATGCAACTGGTCATTTGTCCTGCTGTGGCCACCCACTGCATTAACATTGCGATGATATGCTGCCATATCTGCATTCTGCCTGAGATATCTCCACATTTCCTCTCAATCAGGATCTCACCATGTTGCCTAAAAGCTTTAACAATGACCTGATTCTCAGGGTCAGTGAATGGTGGTTTTCAAGGATTGAGATGCCTAGGTGGCATAGTCCTGGGTGTCTTAAAAGACAACAGAAGGATAATACAAATAAGCATTACATAACTGCAAAATAACTGTTCTCAGATAAAACAGAAAAGGTAGGATTTCAGCATTACCCACTGGAGAAACGTAAAACAGTCTAGAGATTTGAAATATGAACAACAGGCTGGATGCAAAAAAAGGAGAGTAACAATAGCAACATATCTTTGTGCCTTAACAGAAACACAGCTTTGCTCCCACACCACCAAAAGAACAGGCAAATGACACATTCTGATAACATAACAAGCCATCTTTGAAATGCTAAAAGTGCTATCAAATGAACTGTCCCTGAAACATGTCTACAGATTTAACACATAATATTCCATGTTAATGTATTGCCAATCATGTATACCTGTGAAATACCCTGACAAACATGCCCATGACATCAGTACACATCTAACTAATGCATAGCGATAAAAGTGTAAAAGCTTTTGCTAATCAAAATATATATATTAAACCATTATACAGATTTTTTTTCTTAATTACATTTCAGCATATGTGATATACAATCAAAAACAAAAATATGTTCCAAACACTGAACCACCACAAAGGAGCTCAAATCCAAGTAGAAATCCAAATAAAGTCCAAATGAGATTCCACAGAAACTTTGTTACAAGGGTAAACACTTTCACAACCTGTCCTGGTTGCTTCCTCAGACCAAAATGAATTCTTAAAAACTCACACCCATTTTAAAATACATGTCATGTAAAATCATCCAGTCAAATCAAGAAAAGTGCAAATGCTTTCCAAGCTTAAAGAGATAGACAATTTAAAAATATAGACAATTCAAAAGCAGTTTAGAGGTAGCTTAGTTGCAATTCAATAACATGTTCTCCCACCCAATCTAAAAAACATATGTAATCAGAATAAAATGTATTATATATTACAATGTATATTTCTAAAAATATATGTCTAAAAATATAAATATATATATATAAAACAAAGAGGGAGTCTAACAAAACTGCTTCATGTTACTTTCTTCCTAAGTTTCCTACTTTTTAAGACTGGTTTCAGTGATATATAATCATTTAGCCCCGGTGGTTTATGTGCGGCTAACATCAAAATCAATCTGAGCTCTTTCTGTTCCATTTTATTACATAAATCCCTACCTCTCATGCTGTCTGTTAAGGTATCTATAATGGAAAAACTAAAATAATGATTCTCCCCATTTTGAATCATGTGTTTAGCTATTGTACTATGCTCCTGTCCTCTCCTGAAGCAATAAAGATGGTCACGAATCCGCTCTCTCAAGCGTCTGTTGGTCTTCCCAACATAAAATGCCTCACAGCACACACTGGGCCAAATATATCACATCCTTACTTTGACAATTCCCGGTCACCCTAAACTTATATAATCTCCATGTTGTAGAATGGACAAACAATTTGTCTCAATGTATTGACAAAATGCACAACTATTGCACCTCATTGTTCCATAATTGACCAAAGGGATATGGTCCAGCCTTTCTTTTTAGCAAAGCATTTGTCTGAGTGACCTCTTATTCTTATATATAAACTTAGGCTTATCACCCACTATTTTCCTGACTTGGTCATCAGTCCCTAAAATATGCCAATTCCTGTATAGTATATCCATAACCAAGTTCGTATCCGCCGAGTGTATCATGCTGTAATTTATGGTTTGTATATCATCCACCCTTTTCTCAGAGGTCAGACCACCTCTAATCGGACTGGAGAAGTAGGGTTTCCCTATATTATCTCTCTTAGTCTTGGCTATCAAGCAAGCCTCATCTATCTCTTTCTCATGGTAGCCTCTGGCTACAAACTCATCTCTCAGAGTCATCAAACTAGTCTCAAAGTCCTGGTCCCTTGCATGTAGTCTTGTCATTTGTATGGCCTGGTTTTTAACAGCATTTTTAAAAATGTGGGGTGGATGCATGCTCGTGTGGTGGACATAGCTATTATGATAGCAATCCTTTCTATGTAATCTAGTATATATCTTCCCTGTTGTCGTTTCCATTATTACTTTAACATCCAAGAAGTCAACACTGACCCTTGAACTGTTCACAGTAAAATTTAAGAATTCTGTGCTATTATTTAAGTATTCAACAAATTCATATAACCTTTCTTCAGTGCCACCCCATAAAAGAAACAAGTCATCTACAAACCGTCGAAAGAACAATATGTTCCTACTAAAAACGTTGTTGTTCATCATGAAACTTTGTTCCCACTGAGCCATTATTAAATTGGCATAGCTATTAGCTGTGGGGGGCCCCATGGCTACTCCTGATGTTTGTAAAAAATACTTTGTCTCAAATGTAAAAACATTGAATTCCAATATCAATTCAAGTAAAAAACATATTAAATCAATCTTTTCCGCACTTAATGTGGCATCCTTCTTCAAGAATTCGCTTAGATAACATATTCCTATTTCATTGGGAATGCTAGTAAAAAAGGATACCACATCTAGGGTAACCAAACGTTCTTCCCCAGTTGCCTTATAATTGCTTAAAAAAGCATAAAAATCTTTCAAAAAATGTTCTGTGTCTCTCATTTGTTGTTGTTTTTCTTTTGGCTTTTCTTGGTTAGGGGTCGCCACAGTGGAACTCTGGTCCGCTAATGATTGGCAGTCGATTTTTATGGTGCTCAGGTGCCAGCCCGATGCCCAACCTTCAGTATTAAACAATATTTAGATATCAAGGGTCTAATGTTGTTTTTCCATAAAAATAGATGCTGGCTCAGTGATCCACCCAGCCCCTGAAACTATAGGTCTGAAGGGTAGATTCAATCTGTTTTTATGGACCTTGGGAAGTCCATTGAAACTGGGAACAGTTGGTGTATCAACAATAAAATATTGATATAAATCATCAGATATAACATTCTCCAAAAAACAAATTTCAAATTGACGGTTGTAGCTCTCAATCAATGAATGCACTTCTGTTTAATCAATCACCTTATATGTGTTTGCACAGTCTAGTAAATTATTCATAGATTCTAAATAGAAGGACTTGTCCATCACCACTATTAAATGCCCCTTATCTGCTGGTTTAATAATTATTTCCCCATCATTACAAAGCCTATTCAATTCCTGTTTTTCATTCAGTGTCATACTATAGAATCTCTTACCCCTATAGTTAGACCTAAAAATGTCATACAAATGCTTCTCGCATGCTTTAACAAAAACTTCTATACTAGGTAGTAAAGTTGGTGTGAATACACTCGGTTTTCTGAAAAGAATTTCATCAGCATGATTTTCAGTACTTACATTGTACATCATTTTCAAAGTAACATTACGTGCAAACAGTCTCAATTCCAATTCCAATACCAGATACATTAACCAAATTGAGACTGTTTGACGTAATATCACTTTGAAAATGATGCACAATGTAAGTACTGAAAATCACACTGATGTAAATCTTTTCAGAAAGCCGAGTGTATTCACACCAACTTTACCACCTAGTATAGAAGTTTTTGTTAAAGCATGCGAGAAGGATTTGTATGACATTTTTAGGTCTAACTATAGGGGTAAGAGATTCTATAATATGACACTGAATGAAAAACAGGCATTGAATAGGCTTTGTAATGATGGGGAAATAATTATTAACAAAAGACTAGATAGGAAACCAGTACGCGTAAAGCACTTTATATAGAACAGCAAAGCTATTATTAGTATTAGTATTGATGAAGGATTGTATCCGTAAGCTTTGCTGTTCTATATAAAGTGCTTTACGTGAAATAATTATTAAACCAGCAGATAAGGGGCATTTAATAGTGGTGATGGACAAGTCCTTCTATTTAGAAACTATGAATAATTTACTAGACTGTGCAAACACATATAAGGTGATTGATGAAACAGAAGTGCATTCATTGACTGAGAGCTACAACCGTCAAATTGAAAATTGTTTTTTGGAGAATATTATATCTGATGATTTATATCAATATTTTATTGTTGATACACCAACTGTTCCCAGTTTCAATGGACTTCCCAAGGTCCATAAAAACAGATTGAAACCACCCTTCAGACCTATAGTCTCAGAGGCTGGGTGGATCACTGAGCCAGCATCTATTTTTATGGAAAAACAACTGAGACCCTTGATATCTAAATATTGTTTAATATTGAGAGACACAGAACATTTTTTGAAAGATTGTTATGCTTTTTTAAGCAATTATAAGGCAACTGGGGAAGAACTTTTGGTTACCCTAGATGTGGTATCCCTTTTTACTAGCATTCCCAATGAAATAGGAATATGTTAGCTAAGGGAATTCTTGAAGAAGGATGCCACATTAAGTGTGGAAAAGATTAATTTAATATGTTTTTTACTTGAATTGATATTGGAATTCAATGTTTTTACATTTGAGACAAAGTATTTTTTACAAACATCAGGAGTAGCCATGGGGACCCCCACAGCTAATAGCTATGCCAATTTAGTAATGGCTCAGTGGGAACAAAGTTTCATGATGAACAACAATGTTTTTAGCAGGAACATATTGTTCTTTCGACAGTTTGTAGATGATTTGTTCCTTTTATGGGGTGGCACTGAAGAAAGGTTATATGAATTTGTTGAATACTTAAATAATAGCACAGAATTCTTAAATTTTACTGTGAACAGTTCAAGGGTCAGTGTTGACTTCTTGGATGTTAAAGTAATAATGGAAAACACAACAGGGAAGATATATACTAGATTACATAGAAAGGATTGCTATCGTAATAGCTATGTCCACCATACGAGCATGCATCCACCCCACATTTTTAAAAATGTTGCTAAAATCCAGGCCATAAGATGTCAAGACTATATGAAAGGGACCAGGACTTTGAGACTAGTTTGATGACTCTGACAGATGAGTTTGTAGCCAGAGGCTACCATGAGGAAGAGATGGATGAGGCTTGCTTAATAGCCAAGACTAACAGAGATAATATAGGGAAACCCTACTTCTCCAGTCCAATTAGAGGTGGTCTGACCTCCGAGAAAAGGGTGGATGATATACAAACCATAAATTACAGCATGACACACTTGGCAGATACAGACTTGGTTAAGGATATACTATACAGGAATTCACATATTTTAGGGATTGATGACCAAGTCAGGAAAATAGTGGGTGATAAGCCTAAGTTTATATATAAGAATAAGAGGTCACTCAGACAGATGCTTTGCTACAAATAAAGGATGGACCATATCCCTTTGGTCAATTATGGAACAATGAGGTGCAATAGTTGTGCATTTTGTCAATACATTGAGATAAACAAATTGTTTGTCCATCCTACAACATGGAGATTATATAAGTTTAGGGTGACCGGGAATTGTCAAAGTAGGGATTTGATATATTTGGCCCAGTGTGTGTGCTGTGAGGCATTTTATGTTGGGAAGACCAAACAGACGCTTAAGAGAGTGGATTCGTGACCATCTTTATTGCTTCTGGAGTGGACAGGAACACAGTGCAATAGCTAAACACATGATTCAAAATGGGGTGTATCATTATTTTAGTTTTTCCATTATAGATACCTTAACAGACAGCATGAGAGTTAGGGATTTATGTAATAAAATGGAACAGAAAGAGCTCAGATGGATTTTGATGTTAGCTGCACATAAACCACCGGGGCTAAATGATTATATATCACTGAAACCAGTCTTAAAGAGTAGGAAACTTAGGAAGAAAGTAACATGAAGCAGTTTTCTTAGACTCCCTCTTTGTTTTATATATATATATATATATATATATATATATATATATATATATATATATTTATATTTTTAGACATATATTTTTAGAAATATACATTGTAATATATAATACATTTTATTGTGATTACATATGTTTTTTAGATAGGGTGGGAGAACATGTTATTGAATTGTAATTAAGCTGCCTCTAAACTGCTTTTGAATTGTCTATGTTTTTAAATTGTCTATCTCTTTTAGCTTGGAAAGCATTTGCACTTTTCTTGATTTGATTGGATGATTTTACATGACATGTATTTTAAAATGTGTGTGAGTTTTTAAGAATTCATTTTGGTCTGAGGAAGCAACCAGGACAGGTTGTGAAAGTGCTTACCCTTGTAATAAAGTTTCTGTGGAATCTAATTTGGACTTTATTTGGATTTCTACTTTGATTTGAGCTCATTTGTGGTGGTTCAGTGTTTGGAACATATTTTTGTTTTTGATTGGACTATTGTGTATTTGTTCCATTACTCAGGAACATGGCTTTTTCTTTCTTTACTTTTGCTAATATGTGGTATATAGCTGAAAAAATGCAAGAATACCTTCTTAAGATCAGTAATCCTCTGTGCAGATATATCCCAAAATAATAGGCTCTTTTTTGTGTTCGACACATAAACAAGTCTTCTCACTTTCAGTTTTCCTAGCTACATGGTTACCTTTTTATGGTGTAGATTCAGGGCTGCCAGCACATTGAACTCATTAGAATTGCTGAATCCCAAATACTTGGCTGTGTGTATCAGAGGTAAACATAGTGCAGGTCCTCCCTCAGTGTTTCCTTTTAATGAATTGCAACTGTGAATGATTACTGGTAGGGAGAAGGAAAACATAACAGCAATGTAGACTGCCCTACATTCAATGGGTGTGCCAGGTTAGACTTACAAAGTGTTAGATGTAATTTTGTCAAGGTTGGAAATGTTAGTAAGCAGCACACAATCCACAGGTTCTGTTCATTAACTTCCAACCCCCCCTTCATTTGTTGGCAACTGCATATTATATCATTTTCATTTAATATCCTCACACATTTTAAGGACAATGATATAAAATGGCTTACAGACTGCATGTCTCAAATTACTGGTCAGATAAGAGAAGAATGACCAACAAACACAGAGAGGTAAGGCAGAGATGCATATTTGCAAGCAATACTCATAACTGGTTTTGTGATCACTTAGTGCAATACATCCAAAAATAACAAATGTACAAATAACAGTTTTATGGTTTCATATTACTGTAGATGACGATGCAGTTGGTTGTATGCAGAATGATTTCAGTTCCTTGCTGCATACCTTTTTGTGTGGCAAAGAGGGATAAGGCACCCTTACTGTGTTCTGAGGGTTCATTGGAGTGAGAGTTTAAATCAGGACCTATGTAGAAATATGTCATGTGTACTAACATTTTTTAGTGTGTGTGTCATAGATTGCTTTTCCACATTTCAACTGCATTTCCCTTTTTTCTTTTTTTCTCTTCTTGCTTTTATTGTGGGGGGGGTTGTTTGTACAATGCATGGCTTAGCACAAACACAGGAAACACAGAAATGAATGTCAGGTTTGGCTGTACTTATCTCATTTGCACAAAGTGAGACAGTGCACAAACTGGACTAGTTGTCCACCCAGGAACCAGGTAGAACACCTGCAGAACACCTACAAACAGGGCATCTATAAAAGGGCAAAGGTCAAAAACAATGCATTGTTGCAATTTCTGTATTTCATCACGCAACTCTATTTAGCTGCAGTGCACCACGGTTAACAAAGAGACCTTAAGAATGATTAGAAAATTAGGGAATGTAATGTAACTAGTCCTGTGGCAACAGTTGTAAGTGTAGGGGTAGAGTACAGGTAGTCCTGGGTTCTAGTACAGGGTGTGCAACCTTTTGTACTGTTGTGGCAGTGCAGTGTAGTTTATAGCAATGAGCTTAAAATATACAAGTGTTATTTCAACATTCTTGTGGCAATAGGTGTAAGTGTAGGGCTGCCATACACATGGTCATGGGTTTTTATACAGGATATTACATACACTTTTACTGTTGTTCCACTTACCATTATATTCACTCTCACTTATAACACTTAAGATAGTGGAGCTGATATGAATTTTATGTATGAGGGATGAGACACCATAACTGTGTTTTAGGTATATGACTGAGGGTATACTGTCTACTATACTTCTATAAGTGTAATGTTGCTATCTGGACTTGAATTGCCTTCACAATTATCTAAGACACATACACAACTGGATCTACATCCAATAACTTTTTCAGGTCACGCACATACATGTGTAAGAGCTCAAACTGTCAACTGTATTTATGTATGATTCCTGGCTATGCCTGAGCAGCACTTTTGTGACAAAGATGGAAAATCAATGCTATGAAAGAAAATGTTTTGTCCCTTATGCCTGGGTTTGAATCCCACACTGTACAAATCAATTTTCCTCAGTGTGTAAAGGCAAAAAATGTGTCAGATCATTAAATGTATGCCCCCAGTGCATGTTTGCAAAATTAACTCACCTAATTTTTACCTTCCAATTTCCAATATATATATATATTTCCAGGCTACATTAGTAGGCACCCCTCAAACTAAGACCAAGTGTCAGATTATCCTTCCAATTTCAATTATTTAATTCCTCCCTGCTTGGCATTGCTGTGGTCTGCTTAACGTCACACAAACACAGCTGGCATCATTTCTTGGGTTTGCGCACTACCAGTAAATGGGATAAGCGGAATTGGTGGGAAAGCATTGGTTTCCATTGCTCTAGTTCAGCTGGTTGACATTTCACACACATGTCTTCTTGACACACTTGATTACTTCATTGTCACCCCTGTTTCTGGAGGTGACAGTCCAAATTCAGTTAATATTCTGCACATATGATGAATTTCTACTGTTGAAGAAATGGATAGCTATGGTTCTTTTCTATCTCCCTCCTGCACATTCCTGTACTGATTTTCTTTTGTTCTTCCCCCTGTTTTCTCCCCATTTCACCACTTTCCTAGCTACCCCATTTTAACACCTATAATCTAGTCACAAAATAGAGTCACAAACAACACACAAAAGTAACATAAATAGCAATGGTTCCCTTCACTTTTTGGCCTCTGTGTTTGCATGGAGTTTTGCATCTCGCAGCAATGCCAAGTGGCATTCAGCAGTTGTACAATGCTGTGGTTATCTCCACAGAATCTTGCTTAACCCTGCTGCAATATGTCCATATACAGCAACACATGTACTATATATAATTAATGTCATTACATTATCACTCATTATTTAAAAGTATTACATACACCTGGATTCGAACCCAGTATCATCTGGGC